>NC_133125.1:55697234-56000264 GCF_048418815.1 Hemitrygon akajei
CTCTCCACACATGTCCTCCCTCTTCATCTCTCCTCGACAAAAGACCGTGAAAAACCCAGCTCCCAGACACACAAGAAAGAAGAACATTTCTCCCATTGGATGGCCACTGAATTCCAAAGTCCCATTATCTCTAGTCATAACCCAAACATTGCTGCTACAGAGAAACCATTACCTTAACAGTCCAACATTACATTAGCCTTAGCAGTGAAACCTTACAACATGTTACACTCTCCCCCCACCGAATTTAGTCATGTCCTCATGTCTTTGAGATAATTTGCCAACACTTCCTGCAAAACACGAAGTCCAATCCAGGTGCAATAGGCAGTGACATAGCTCCCCAAAACGGTAAAGATCACGCCCTGCTCCCCATGCGCTACATAGGCCAACCTATCCGGTGGTTTCCTAATTCTCTGAGACCTCTGTACATCCTCACTTAACTCTTCAGGCTCAGACGCTTCTGGGGATACTTCTGGTCTATCTGGCGAATCCTCCCTCGATCTATCACCCATGCCCCCCTGCAACTCAGAGCCCCCTGTCCCGTGTCCAGACCCTGCTTCCTCTCCTTCAGGGTCCTGCTGTAACCCAGGCTGCCCATAGTTAGCCCCCCCCCCCCCCCCCACCTTCACCTGACTCAGTGGGAGAAGAGCCAGGAGTCTCTTCCTCAGTCAATGGGGAGTTAGCAAAAGGCAGCATGTACCATACATCCAGATCATCATCCTCCGAATCAGTATCTTCCTCATGGGCGGGGCCCAGCCCAGCCTCTCCCGCTGTTTGCCCTGCAGTCGCCCTGCGTTTTTGCAGAGTCCTCTTACTAGGTGTAGGGTCCAAGTCGGACTCTGTGTCTACCTGCACCGCTTGTCCCGGGGCAACAGGTGGTTCCGATGGAGAATCTTGACAGGCTCATTCCCATCCTCTGGATTCACTCAGAACACTGGTAGGTTTGGCATCTGACTCTCCACCACATAGGGTGTGGCCACCCAGTGATCAGCCAACTTGTGCTTTCCAGGTAGCCCCAAATTCCTTATGAGCACTCGGTCTCCCGGCAGGAGTTGGGAGAACCTCACCATCTGATCATACATCCTCTTATTTCCACGATTCTGCTTGGCAGCCGCATCCCCAGCTAATTCATAAGCCCTTTTCAGCTCTCTCTTCATATCAGACACATACTTCAGATGTTTCGTGGTGAGTCACCCTTGTCAGTCCCAAAAGAAAGGTTAATGGACAACCTCGCCTTGCGCCCAAACATCAGTTAGTACAAGGACTGACCACCGAAACCTTATCTGAAGTATGTGTCTAGCAAGGTCCGATTAAACCTCTGAAGCTGGGGATCGCCCTGCGGATGATAGGGCATGGTCCTCAACTTCTCAACTCTAAGCATGCTCAGTAACTCATAGATGAGTCTGCTCTCGAAGTCCTGTCCCTGGTCACTATGTATCCGCTTGGGGAGGCCATAATAAACAAAATAGTTCTCCCATAACACCCTTGCCACTGTAGTCGCCCTCTGGTTTTTGGTAGGAAAAGCCTGAGCATATCTGGTGTAGTGGTCTGTGATGACAAAGACATTTGCCGTGATGCTGGCATCGGGTTCTATGGACAGGAAATCCATACACACCAGGTCCAGGGGCCCTACACTCTGCAAGTGGGACAAAGGAGCTGCCCACGTAGGCAGTGTCTTCTGCCGTATGCAGCGAATGAACGACTTGCAGTATTTTTCAATCTCCGACTTCATTTGGGGCCAGTCGTTGCGATGTCTCTCTAAACGGGGTGTCCTCGGTCAGCTGGATAGTGTGACGAGTGCTCTTGGAACAACCCACATCAAAATCACCAATGGAAAAGACACCTATCAATTACAACAGCCTCCTTTTCCAACTCGACGGCACCGGGAAGTCCCCAAAGTTGAATGACTCAGCGGTCAACTTTTCCCCCTTTACCAATAGCTTCTCCCCGGCCTACTTTACAGGGGCACTAGATATTACCGTCACCGGGAACAAATGCACCAGAGGCATCCCCCGCTTGAAGGTGACCTCCCTTTTCGTAGTGTTCCTGATGATCACTGCCATCTTGCTCATCTGTACAACCGAGGGCTTCTACAATTTGGGCCTCATCAGTACCCCAGTCGGAAATCCCGACTCCCCCTCATGGTCTTCTGATGCGCCCACTAAGAGGGTTTTTGCCCTCAGGCACTCAGGGAAATTTAGAGGTCCTCATCACTCTCGCTACTTTCCAGGGCTGTACCACCATTGGCTTTGAATGTGTGAACCACACAGTCCCTCGTTTAAATTCAGTATCCGGCCCAATGCTGCCACGCGCTTCCTCAAAAGCAGCTCGAAACACTGGGTGCACAATGTTCCAAAAAAGCTCTCACCCACCTTCTCCTTGCAGGCCCCCATGAGCCTCCCCACAAGAGGGGTGTTGGTCCCCACCAGAATTGAAACGCCCCCCGTCTCAACAGGGTCCAGACAAACCAGTGCCAATGTATCAAGAACCTCAGACACTCCCACATCGGCCTCTGAGAACTCCAGTTTCACTGACAAATAACCATCGTATGGATAATCACCAGCACTGATACCCCAAATCTTCAGTGCAGTGAATGGTGTCAAGGGTAAATGCTTTAGATACCGGTTGTAAAACGAATGGTACAGTAACATGACCTGCAACCCGGTGTCAAGTATGGCTTTAGTGTATATTCCCTCTATCCGTAGTGACACACCAGACTGTGGTCCCACTAAGCCTTCAGGAATAGGGTCTTTTGCTTTTGGGAGTTCCTTGGTATGTTGCCGGGAACGTGTTCCCCTAGAGATACCAGGCCATTCCCTTACTGGGTCTCCTCTAAGTTTCCTGACACCTCTCCCTGCTTGGATACCCGTGGACCCACTCTCCGATGGGCTTCCTGCCACTCACATTCCCGCTAGAAGTGTCCCTCTTCCCCACAGTTATAGCACACGCTACCGGCCGCCCCTCTTCTCACAGAACCCCGGCCACCCGCAGCCCTCTATGTAGTCCGTCTCCTTACGAGGGCCCTCTCTCTACCAGTCCACACCTGCTGTTAACACCCGGGACATCTCAGTTCTCAGCTCTGCCAGCATCTCCTTTACCATTTCCCGGGTTGGGCTGGCCCCGGTCACTTCACCACAAGGGACTACTGAGGACTGTACTCTGCTGACGGGGTCCTCCTGCACCTCTCTGATCAGCTGAACAAGTGAGGGAGGGGAGTGTGTTTTACAGGACTGCCAGAGACCCCAAGCTATCATGTCATGGGACTGGGTGCCCTTGGCAATCTGGTCCATCCTTAACTTATCCCTCTCAGCCGCTTGAATGACCCCCCGGCACCGCAAACAATTTAGCTGCCTCTCTAACTGAAAAAGATATGCGGAAAGCTTCTCCCCCCCCCCTTCTCCTGACGCATGTTTTGAAACCCCCCCCCCCCACCCCATGAGCTCCAGTGGGCTCCCTGTTGTACCAAAAGCACTCTCTAATGTGTCTAGATACTCAGCAAGGGGAGCAGAGGGTTGGTTAACTGTCTAGCCTCTTACTACATCAGCCGCTAACCCTCTCAAACTTTCAACCAGTCTCTGTCATTTTTCGTCATCAGAGCACTGCCACTCACCTAACAACTGAGAGGTCTGCTCCACCCACGTCTCATACTCCTCTTCCCCCTCGGGGATGGGCGTTATCCAGAGAACATTCTTAGCTTCTGGCAGAGACCTGCTGCCTGTGCACTGGGACACTTGTTCGCCAGGGAGGTAAGGGCTGATGCCAACTCCGAACCCTCACTTCTCACTGGAGGACAGGGACTAATTAAACTTTCCAAATCTGACCACTCTTTCCCCTCACTTCTCAGAGATAAAATCTCCGCGCCCCCCCCAACTGCGGGCAACTCAGCTTGTGACCCCGCCTGCTGGGCTCCCTTCTCCTTCTCCCTGATAGTATGGACAGGCCATGGCCCCACCTCACCTGGGGCACTGACAGATGCTGGTAGTCTCACCGCCGTTACGTCAGCGCTAGTCTGAACTAAAACAAGATCTGACCTCACCATTTTATCAAACTTCTGTGCTACGATTTCAACTTTGCCAACAGCTTTAAGCATACTCAAAAATCGAATTAACAATTCATCCGAGGTACGAAATCTACCCGACTCAACACGCACACATCAGTCACCGGCAATCCCACAGAAGCACACCAGCGTTCCACCCCAGCAGCATCCATACCAGCACAGATTTAAACAGGGCAATAACGCAGTATCCAATGGAATCAATCCAGGACATAGCCCCCCGCAATTGTAACCCTCAGGCTCACCCAGCTCATGTTCGTCTAGGGCAATCAGCCTTCAGCCCCACCATACTGGGAAATCATGTTTGTGTGGATACTGTGTAATGTACCCCCAGTTACAAACCCACAACGCAAAATATCAGACAGTACACCATGAATCTTAATCTGAATATAGGGTTAGTAATGAAAATAAACAAAAAGAGGGCCCAAGTCAAAGTCCAAGTCCCCGTCAGAGCTCACTCAGTAGTTATTCTTCCACCATAGGTCTCCTCCGAATGTCGCTGACCTTCGGACCCTCAGATCTCAGTCCACGCCATCTGGTGGTCTACCAGCTCTCTCCACACGCATCCTCCCTCTTCATCTCTCCTCGACAAGACCGTGAAAAACCCGGCTCCCAGACACACAAGAAAGAACAACATTTCTCCCATTGGATCGCCACTGAATTCCAAAGTCCTGTTATCTCTAGTCAGAACCCAAACATTGCTGCTACAGAGAAACCATTACCTTAACAGTGGAACATTACATAGAAGCCATTACATTAGCCTTGGCAGCGAAACCTTATAGCGTGTTACACTAGACTACCCCATTATTGGAAACATCCTTTCTGCATTCACTCTGTCTAGGCCTTTCAATATTCAGTAGGTTTCAATAAGGTCCTCCCTGTTCTTCTAAACTTCAGCGAGTACAGGCTCAGAGCCATCAAATGTTCCTCACACATTAACCCTTCCATTCTTGGAGTAGTCCTTGTGAACCTCTTCTGGAACCTCTCCAAGGCCAGCACACCTTTTCGTAGATAAGGGGCTTGAGACTGCTCACAATACTCCAGGTGCAGTCTGACAATGCCTTATAACCTCAGCAGTACATCCTTGCTCATATTCTAGCCCTCTCCAAATGGATACCAGCATTGCATTTACCTTCCTTACCACTGACTCAACCTGTAAGTCAACCCGTACAGAATCCTGCACAAAGACTCCCAAGTCCCTTTGCACTTCTGATTTTATAATTTTCTCCCCATTTAGAAAGTAATCTATGCTTTTATTCCTTCTACCAAAGCACATGATCATACATATCCATACACTATATTCCATCAGCCACTTCTTTGCCCAATTTCCCAGTCTGTTTAAGTCCTTCTGGAGATTCCATGCTTCCTCAACACTGCTTGCCCATTCACCTTTCTTCACATCTGCAAACTTGGCCACAAAGCCATCAGTTCCTTCAAACAAATCATTGACATATAACATGAGAAGAAGCAGTCCCAGTACCGACACCTGTGGAATATCGCTAGTCACTGGCAGCCAACCTGAAAAGGCCCCCTTTATTCCCACTCTTTGTATCCCGCCAACCACTGAAGTCAGGCTAACTGGTCTAAAATTTCCTTTCTTTTGCCTTGCTCCTTTCATAAAGAGTGGAGTTACATTTGCAATTTTCCAGTTCTCAGGAACCATTCCAGAACCTAGTGTTTCTTGAAAGATCTTTACAAATGATCACTTCTGCTAGCTCCTTCAGATCCCGGTTGTGTAGTCCATCTGGTCCAGATGACTTATCTACCTTCAGATCTTTCAGCTTCCCATGCAATTTCTCCTTAGTAATAGCAATTACACCCACCTCTGTCTAATATTTTCGAACTTCTAGCATACTGCTAGTGTCTTCCAGGGTGAAGACTGATGCAAAATACTTATAAAGTTCATCTGCCATTTCTTTGTTCCTTCATCATCACTTTCCTGTGGTCCAATATCAACTCTCACCTCTCTTTTACTCTTGATATATCTGAGAAAACTTCTGGTATCCTTATTGATGTAATTGGCTAGCTTACCTTTATATTTCAATTTTTCTCTCCTTATGGCTTTTTTAGTTGTCTTCTGGTGGTTTTTAAAAGATTCCCAATCCTCTAACTTCCCACTAATTTTTGCTATATTATATGCCCTCCCTTTTCCTTTCATGCTGTCTTTAACTTTACTTGTTAGCCATGGTTGCCTCATCCTCCCTTCAGAATACTTACTTATCTTTAGGATGCATCAATTCTGTGCCTTCCGAATTGCTCCCAGAAACTCAGTCATTGCTGTTCTGCCGACATTCCTACTAGTGACCCTTTCCCACCTCTTCCAATCAACTTTGGCAAGCTCCTCTCTCATGCCACTGTAATTCCATTTACTCCATAGTAATACGGATACATCTGACCTTATCTTTTCCCTCTCAAACTACAGGGAGAATTATCATATTATGTCACTGACTCCCAAAGGTTCCTTTAGCTTAAGCTCCCTAATCTGGTTTATTGCACAACACCCAATTCAGAATTACCTTTCCCCCTAGTGGGCTCAACCACAAGCTTCTCTAAAAAGCCATCTTGTAGGCATTCTACAAATTACAGGCACAACCACACTGCTGGAGCTGTGGTCATTCAATCAAATGAAATGTACTCTCCCACAGTCACACTCAATGTTACTGTCATGGAATGACTTTGGGTAATAGATGGTGAATGATACACCAAATGACAGCGAACATCTGATTTGCTCTTTTGCTACTGGCCTAGTTAGCTTCCAAGTGAGTGGCGACTCCAAGGTATTAATAGTGAAGAAGTTAATCATGGAAATGTTATTGATTCTCAAGGATAGGTGGGTTGACTCTCTTAAAGTGTCAAAAGCTTCGATCAGCATTGCTATCCTGTCCCTACGCAATCTTCAGTATTAATAAACACCAACAATGTTGTGTCAGTAATGACGATCTTAACACTGGAGACAAGAGATTCTGCTATTACTGGAAATTAGGGTCTTGGCCCGAAACATGAACTGTTTATTCCACTCCATAGATGCTACATGACATGTTGAGTTTCCCCAGTAATTTGTGTGTTACTCTTAACACTGGAGTTGAGACCACAATTGTGGCAACAGTCAACTTAAACAGGTCAAGAATGAATAGATGTGAAGTACTTTGATATATTTTTGTCTCTATTTTTGAATGATTAACTTTATTAGCTATATTTGTCCCATGTACTTTGAAACTTTTAAATATACAGTAAAATGAGCTGTTTTGTGTCAATGACCAACACAGTCCGAGGATCGTGCTGGGGCAGCTTTAAAGTGTTGCTATGCGGTCAGTGTCAACATAACATTCCCATAATTCACTAACACCAAATGTAAATCTTTGGAATGTGGGAAGAAACCTGAGCACCTGGAGGGAACCCAAGTGATCATGGGGAGAATGTAGAAATGTCTCCGGCAGGAATCCAATCTGGCAAAGATTAGGAATCCAATCTTTTCCTAACAAACTCAAAATTTTATCGATTATGCTAAATTATTTTTTTCTGTGGTAGCCTTTGTCCTTAAATTTGAACACAAAGATTAGCTTTCTTCATTTCACTAAATCTGTTTGTAGGGTTTCTTATCACATCTTTTGATTTCATGACAAACATTGCCACCTTCTGGCAATGGTCTTATCCACAACTATGACTCTCAAATAGTCCCTCAGCATAACCTGTTGCTGGTTTTCTCTGACCAATAGTTGTGTTTTTCTGATTGCCTCATTCCTGCTATTGCATTTCATTTTATTTGCCCGCTTAAGCACTATGCAATAAATACTTCAGCTGTTTTACTGCCATCATCAAGTTATCACAGTTTAGGATTTCTCGGTGAGCACTATTTGAAGATGGTTATAGCCAAAAATACATAAAGCTTGGAAAATGTGAGTGAGAATATTACATCTGCCATTTTACTTACTGTTATATCCTCTGCATTTAAAATTATATCACAGATTAGATCAAAAATATTATTGGAAACTTACCAGTCTTTAATAGCATTTGCTGCTTTTTTTTCTCACTTGTCTTGTTATGTACATGGTGAGCAGGTGAAACTAACTTTCTTCTAAGGGTCAGATCAATTTCAAAATCATTAGTACCCTGCACTAAAAAAGATCTCAATTCCTGCAGATTCCTTATAATTATTAGGTGAGAATCATTTACTTTTTATTGCTACTGTGGCAAAATCTCTTCTCAATTCTATTTTTAAAATTCATCGAATTTAATAATTAAATAAGAAATATCATGGCTTAGATAAACTCAATGCTTAATTGATTATTCTTAATTTATTTTCTTTTACAATTTATCATAAATCTATATTTGTATATTTTATATATGTTTCTCTAACATTAATGAACATGCTGTTTCAAGATGTGAATAAACCACTAAATTTAGGTTTCCTAACTCTCACAGCCAACCAATGATACTTACAGCTGTAGCCTTTTCCTGTGCATCAATACTAGCCAAAAGATTTTGTACTCGTTCATGGATTCTGTCCCATGCAGGATGGCAAACTGGATCAAAATAAAACCTACTTGACAAAGAAAGATAAATTCAAAACAATTACATTTCAAGAGAATCATATCATCACTGGTCATAAAGATAAAGAAAGCATCTTATCTAAGAATACAACATACATTTTTTCTTAGCAATGTTTGAATTTATTCAGTAGTAATTCCCCAGTAAAGTTACCCTTCCCTACCACTGTTTGCAGAAGAGAACCATGCCCAATGGGAAGATGAGTCATAAATAAAACTACAGATGAGTAAGTATAGAGTGGCACCTCATGTATATCTAATATACAGGAAAAATGGATTGTAACTATTTTTGCTGTGGGACTCAGGATATTTTACAAGTACAGGGAATGCCTTGTATTGTCTGTTTAAATATATCACACCAGGTCCCTACCAAATCTCTTTTGAACAATATTGAAGGATCTGGTGATAACAAATTAAGAATAATTAGCTTAAGTCCCCTTTACCCCATTATCAATTTCAAAGTAATTAATTGAAAGTAATGGTGTGAATTTTGATGTGCTTCATCTTGCCACTCCCATTATTTCATCAAGCAAAAATTACTTCAAACAAAAATGAAAGAAACAAGTAGTTCCTTCCCCATTTTTGTTCTAAACTTTATTTTCTTGCTTTTATATACTCTTAATTTAGTTCTGAGATAGGACTATTAGGGAAATCATCAGAGGATTACAGTACTTTGTGAAAGTAGTATACACTTAACATTATCTCATACAATTTAAATTGGTCTATATCTGGAATTCAAATCAATACTACTGTAATGCTTGAAAACGCTAGTGTGATTCTAACTAGGAAACACAAAGGGTTTGACATTCTTTTGCATGATATCCAGTAAGCAGTAAAAGTTAATTGATAGAAAATATAGAAACATAGAAAACAGAAAATTTACAGCATATTACAGGTACCACGGCCCACAATATTGTGCTGACCATGTAACATACTCTAGAAGCTGCCTAGAACCTCCCTACTGGATAGCCCTCTATTTTTCTAAGTTCGATTTACCTATCTAAGAGTCTCTTAAAAGACCTTAATGTATCTTCCTCTACCACCTTCGTTGGCATGCATTCCACACACCCACCACTCTCTGCATGAAAAACTTACCTCTGACATCCCCCTTGTACCTACTTCCAAGCACCTTAAAACTTTGCCCCCTTGTGTTAGCCATTTCAGCCCTGGGAAAAAGCCTCTGGCTATCCACACGAGTGGAGAGAGAGAGAGCAGCTTCAAGTTCCTGGGTGTCAAGTTCTCTGAGGATCTAAC
This sequence comes from Hemitrygon akajei, assembly GCF_048418815.1. NCBI lineage: Eukaryota > Metazoa > Chordata > Chondrichthyes > Myliobatiformes > Dasyatidae > Hemitrygon > Hemitrygon akajei. Next base: position 55,707,087 of record NC_133125.1, read on the forward strand.
CTGGTCCCAACACATTGACGTAGTCACAAAGAAGGCAAGACATCGGCTATACTTTATTAGGAGATGATACTAAGCTGGGTGGCAGTGTGACATGTGATGAGGATGTTAGGAGAATTCGGGGTGACTTGGATAGGCTGTGTGAGTGGGCAGATACTTGGCAGATGGCGTTTAATGTGAATAAGTGTGAGGTTATCCACTTTGGGAGAAAGAACAGGAAGGCAGATTATTATCTGAACGGTATATAGTTGGCTAAGGGAGTAATACAAAGAGATCTCGGAGTCCTTGTTCATCAGTCACTGAAGGTGAATGAGCAAGTGCAGCAGGCAGTGAAGAAGGCTAATGGAATGTTGGCCTTTATTACAAAGGGAATTGAGTACAAGAGCAAGGAAATCCTCTTGCATTTGTACAGAGCCCTGGTGAGACCACACCTGGAGTATTGTGCACAGTTTTGGTCTCCAGTGTTAAGGAAGGACATCCTGGCTGTAGAGGAAGTGCAGCGTAGATTCACGAGGTTAATTCCTGGGATGTCTGGACTGTCTTACGCAGAGAGGTTAGAGAGACTGGGCTTGTACACGCTAGAATTAAGGAGATTGAGAGGGGATCTGATTGAAATATATAAGATTATTAAGGGATTGGACAAGATAGAGGCAGGAAATATGTTCCAGATGCTGGGAGAGTCCAGTACCAGAGGGCATGGTTTAAGAATAAGGGGTAGGTCATTTAGGACAGAGTTAAGGAAAAGCTTCTTCTCCCAGAGTTGTGGGGGTCTGGAATGCACTGCCTCGGAAGGTAGTGGAGGCTAATTCTCTGGATGCTTTCAAGAAGGAGCTAGATAGGTATCTTATGGATAGGGGAATCAAGGGATATGGGGACAAGGCAGGAACTGGGTATTGATAGTAATTGATCAGCCATGATCTCAAAATGGCGGTGCAGGCTCGAAGGGCCGAATGGTCTACTTCTGCACCTATTGTCTATTGTCTATTGAAGCGATTTGGCACGTCAATAAATACACTCAAAAACTTCTATAGTTGTACCATGGAGAGCATTTTGACAGGTTGCATCACTGTCTGGTATGGAGGGGCTACTGCACAGGACTGAAAGAAGCTGCAGAAGTTTGTAAATCTAGTCAGCTCCATCTTGGGCACTAGCCTACAAAGTACCCAGGACACCTTCAGGGAGCGGTGTCTCAGAAAGGCAGCGTCCATTATTAAAGGCCTCCAGCACCCAGGGCATGCCCTTTTCTCACTGTTACCTTCAGGTAGGAGATACAGAATCCTAAAGGCACACACTCAGCGATTCAGGAACAGCTTCTTCCCCTCTGCCATCCGATTTCTGAATGGACTTAGAAGCTTTGGACACTACCTCACTTTTTAAATCTACAGTATTTCTGTTTTTGCACATTTTTTAATAATCTATTCAATATACGTAATTGATTTACTCGTTTATTTGTTATTATGTTTTATTTTTTTTTCTCTCTTTCTGCTAGGTTATGTGTTGTATTGAACTGCTGCTTCCAAGTTAACAAATTTCACGTCACATGCCAGTGATAATAAACCTGATTCTATCAGGTCACCTCTCGTCCTCTGTCATTCCAAGGAGAAAAGGCCAAGTTCACTCATTCTATTCTCATTAGGCATGCTCCCTAATCCAGGCAACATCCTTGTAAATCTCCTCTGCACTCGCTCTATAGTATCCACATCCTTCCTATAATGAGATGACCAGAACTGAACACAGTACTCCAAGAGGGGTCTGATCAGAGTCCTATATAGCTGTAACATTACCTCATGGCTATTGAACTCAATCCCATGGTTGATGAAGGCCAACACACCATATAACTTCTTGACAACACTGTCAACTTGCACAGCAGCTTTGAGTGTCCTATAGACAGGGACTCCAAGATCTCTCTGATCCTCCACACTGCCAAGTGTATTACTATTAATATTATATTCTGTCTTCAAATTTGACCCTCTGAAATGAACCACTTTAAACTTTTCTGGGTTGAATTCCATCTGCCGCTCCTCAGCCCTGTTCTGCATCCTATCAATGTTGCGCTGTAACCTCTGACAACCCTCCAGACTATCCACGACACCCCCAACTTTTGTATCATCAGCAAACTTACTAACTCACCTTCTACTTCCTCATCCAGGTCACAAAGAGGAGGGGTCCCAGGACATATCCCTGCAAAACACCTCTGGTCACCGTCCTCCAAGCAGAACACAAACCATCCACAACCACCCTTTGCCTTCTCTGGGCAAGCCAATTATGGGTCCACAAAGCAAAGTCTCCTTGGATCCCATGCCTCATTATTTTCTGAAATAGCCTCGTATGGGGAACCTTGTCAAATGCCTTACTGAGATCCATATGCACTGCATCCACTGCCCTACATTCATCAATGTGTTTTGTTACATCCTCAAAGAACTGCATCAGGTTTGTAAGGCATGACCTTCCCTTGACAAAGCCATACTGACTATACCTAATCAAGTTATGTCTCTCCAAATGTTCATAAATCCTGCCTCCCAGGATCTTCTCCAACAATCTGCCCACCACTGAAGTAAGACTCACTGGTCTATAATTTCCTGGGTTATCTCTGCTCCCTTTCTTAAACAAGCGAACAACATTTGCAACCTTCTAATCCCCTGGTACTTCTCCCGCCCCTATTGATGATGCAAAGATCATTGCTAAAAGCCCAGCAATCTCCTCCCTCACTTCCCACAGTAGCCTGGGGTGTATCTCACCCGGTCCCAGTAACTTATCTAACTTAATACCTTTCAAAAGCTCCAGCACATCCTCTTTCTTAATGTCTATACACTCAAGTATTTCAGTCTGCTTAAGTCATCCCCACCCTTGCTAGGGTCCTTATTACTGGTGCTGGACTGGGAGAGAAACTACTTTTCTAATGGAAAATTAAATTTATACATCATTGCACTTTCAGGTGCATGGAAAAGAAAAGCTTCTGAGTTAGTAATGTAATGTGATTTGAAAAACAGGCATGCAGAAGTAATGCGACTGCATGTACTGATCATGAGACTATAATATTGCTACTAGAGTATTGCAACAGTGGATCAGATAAGCTATTCACTGTCTTCATGTCTGTTTAGGTGAAGCCAGAGACTGCACTGTTCTTGATATTTCGAAAAGGCAGTCAGCAACATTTCGAAGAAGAGTACCTTCACAAAACATTTGATCTAAAATGACTAGGGTCAGCGCCTAGGATTTTGCAGTTTCATTTTATAAATCTCATTCTTGGTGGAGGACATGAAGAGAGAACCTTTCTCCCTCCTAAATATTGCAAGTGCCACCTCTCAGTCACCTCCGCTGTAGATGGTGGCTTCTCCAAGGCAATGAACTTGCAGGCTTTCAAAAACTCATCAACAACTGTCATGATGACCAACTTCCCCTTGGATGGAGAGAGACCTGTGACAAAATCCACGTAGGTGAGTGTTCAAGGTATTTCAGGAACAGGTAGTGAGTGGAGGAGCCCTTGAGGTTGGGTTCCTTGTTCCAGGCACATAACTTGCATGCCTGGGCATACTACTGAACCTCTTTCGTCATCCTGGGCCACCAATAACTCCTCTTGATAAACTTGAGGGTCCTGGAAATCCCTGGGTAAGCGGTCATTCTCGACAAATGTCCCCATTGGGAGTATCTGGGACTGGATGGAAATTGGGACAAACAGCCTACCCGGAGGACTGTTAAATCTACCCTTGCGCTTGGGCCTTATGAACAAGAGCATCAATAGCCCAACAAATTGGCTCTACCACCCTGGCCTGGGTCAAAATGGTGGTAGGCTGCTTCTTTCGTTCCAGTTCGTCAAACTGACAGGACATGGTGTTGCGCTCTTCAACCCAGGTCGATAGGTCAGGATGAATTCAAAGCGGTAATGAACAAAGGCCACCTGGCCTACCTGGAATTCATCCGCTTGGCCTCCTGATTACAAGCCAGTTTCCTGTGGTCAGTCCAAACGATAAAAGGGGTCTTGGCCCTCTCTCCAGTGACACCATTCCTGTAGTGCTAACGTAACCACAAGAAGCTCCCAATTCCCGATGTCATATTTCCTTTCTGAGGGGATAGCCGCATGGAGAAGAGTGCACATGGGTGCAGTATTTACTGTCTGAGGGGACAAGATAGCACCCACTCACATGTAAGAGATGTCCACTTCCACAATGAAGGGAAGGTCCGGGTTTGGAGAAACCAAGATGGGAGCTGTTGTGAACCACAGCTTAAACTCTGCAAAGGCAGCCTCTGCTTTAATCGTCCAAACAAAAGGGCCCATGGATTTCTTAGTTAATGCTGTCAATGGAGCTGCCACTGAGATGAAGTTCCTGATGAACTTTCAGTAGAAGTTAGCAAATCACAGGAATCACTGGACTTGTCTGATACTGGATGGTGATGGCCACTCTCTGATTGCCTGGGTCTTGGTAGGGTCCATCTTGAGATTGCTATTGGTGATGATGAAACCCAAAAATGAAACAGTTGTCACGTGAAACTCCAACTTCTCCAACTTGACATGAAGTCCTTGGTCTAGGAGCCTCTTTAAAATTCCCTGACACGAGCAATGTGCTCCTCCATGAACTTCCAGTAGATTAGGATACCATCCAGGCAGACAAATGCATACTTATGGAGAGTATCCTGGAGCATGTCGTTTATAAAGGCTTGTAAAACAGCCTGAGCATTCGCAAAGCTGAAAGGCATAACCAGGTACTCGTAGTACCTTGTCAGTGTATTGAATGCATTCTTCCACTCATCGCCTTCCCAAATACAGACTAGATAGTATGCGAACACGAAGAAATCTGCAGATGCTGGAAATTCAAACAACACACACAAAATGCTGGTGGAATGCAGCAGGCCAGGCAGCATCTATAGGGAGAAGCACTGTTGACGTTTCGAGCTGAGATCCTTCATCAGGACTAACTGAAAGGAAAGATAGTAAGAGATTTGAAAGTTGGAAGGGGAGGGGAAAATGCAAAATGATAGGAGAAGATGGAGGGGGTGGGGTGAAGCTGAGAGCTAGACAGGTGATTGGCAAAAGGGGTGCAGAGCTAGAGAAGGGAAAGGATCATGGGACGGGAGGCCTACGAAGAAAGAAAGGGGGAGGGGAGCACCAGAGGGAGATGGAGAACAGGCAGAGTGATGGGCAGAGAGAGAAACAAAAACTAAATATATCAGGGATGGGGAAAGAAGGGGAGGGACATTAACGGAAGTTAGAGAAGTCAATGTTCATGTCATCGGGTTGGAGGCTACCCAGCCGGTATATAAGGTGTTGTTCCTCCAACCTGAGTGTGGCTTCATCTTGACAGTAGATAGTATGCACCAGTTTTGTGAATACCGTCACTCCTTGTAGTATCTTGAAAGCCGTATTCATGAGTGGAAGGAGTTGGCAATTTTGGCCATTATGCAGTTTATTCCCCTATAATCAATGCATGGCCATAGGCTCCCATCTTTCTTTTGTATGAAGAAGAACCCTGCCTCAGCAGATGAGGTGGAGGGTCAAATGAAGCCCATGAGAAGAGCTTTTTTTATATACTTCCCCTTTATACTCTCCTCCATTGTGCTTCTCCTGGGCCCCAGAGCCCATACATTCCACTCTGCAGGGTTCAGGTACTGGGCAGCAGGACTATTGCAATTTATAGCATCGGTGCAGTGGAAGAGTTGAGGCCTTACCCTTGCTTAGTACCTTTTCCAAGTCTTTGTAGATGGAAGGAATTTTGACTGGTCTGGGAGTTGCTATTTCCTCCAGACCTTCCTTCAAGGACAACTCCTGAAGTTTCTTAGGTGATGGGCTGATTTGAGTCCTCTCCCTACGCTCACAAAGTTCATTCATGGAAACAGTGCCCAAATCAGAGTCTGAACCCCTGTCTGTCTCCTCAGGTAACAGCAGTGAGGCGTTACAGAGGGTTCTTGCCCACGGGAACAGGCTTCAGGGATCGGCTCTCCTTTCATTGAGACCTGGCAGTCAGATTCCTTAAGCTTGGATGCAAGTTTCCCAGACTTCTCGGACATTTCTTTGGACCTCTCCTGAACTACAGATTCCCTCTCTCTAGATTTTGTGGGATTCCGACTAGACTGTGTCGGGACTTGCACAGTCCTGTTGGCCCGAACCGGCTTGTCTGCTCTTGAGGACTTGACTTGATCTCCAGAAGGTCTCAGGCTCCCTTGCACTGAAGCTTGCCCCTTTATATGCCATTGGACATGAGAAAGTCTGAGTGTCGGAACATCATGTCGCAAACAATACCCCTTACAATGACTAGACCAAGCAATGACTCTCCTCACTCTCCGGTACACGGATGGGCAATGCTGGGACAGCCAAGAGTATCCGAGGATCAGGGTACGAGTGGAGAGTCAATGATGTAAAAACGAATGTCTTCCACTAAACCCCAATCCCCATCTGCAAGTCCACAGTCTGGTGCTGGATCTGACTGGAACCTAGCAGTCAGCCATCCAAGACAGTTGCGGGAAAGGACCGGCTCAATTCTTGCGACGTTATGTCGAACCGATGGGTGGTTCCCAAATGCAGGAAATTATCCACCCGCCTCAAGTTCTTACCCCAGATGAACTCCACCTTCAGCACGAAACCAGAATCCATGGGATTGGGGCTTAGTGGCTGCTGCCATCACAGTCCTCCCTACACTGGACAGTCTTAGCAGTCCTCCATGCGGCTGCAGCATTGGATAAATGGCCTGCATGTGACCTGCTTCCCCCACAGTAAAAGCAGTAACCTTGACTCCAATGCCAGGACCTCTCACCAGTGGATAGTCCAGCACCATCATACATAGTTCGACTGAATCTTGAGCAGACGACGGGCTGGTCATGGTCCAAGGTTGGGGAATGGAACTGCAATGTGTATGGCTTGGACTGGCTCTCTTCGACCTTCTGACGTGGTTCCAATCTTGCTCTGCCAGATGATTATCAAGACGGATGGACTGGTTGATGTGAACCCCATTCTCTGCTGGCTCTCCTAAGGCGAGGGCATCCTTCATTTTGTCTTGGAGTCTGTGGCAGTATAATGTGGGCAAGGCCTCCCCGTTCCAACCACTCTCCTGGAACAGGGTCTGAAATTCGATTGCATAGTTGGCCACTGACTGTCCCCTCTGTCGAATCTTCACCAGGCGATCCGAGGATTGGCTAGCTCCAATGAGGTGATGAAACACCTTCTTCATGGCCGCCCTGAATTCCTCTGAAACCGAGTAAATTTCTGACCTGCGTTCCCAATGTGCAGTGGCCCAAGCCAGGGCTCTTCCAGTAAGAAAAGAGAAAATGAGGGCCACTTTTCCCCCATAAGGAAGCTGCAGCAACAACCTGGGTCTTAGTTGAATCTCTCTGGGGTTGGAAGGTGGACTGGCTCCGCAGAGCGACCAACAGCTTCACCTGAGCAACTTTGACTTCCTCCCTGCAACAGCTGGCACACAGCAACCTGGAGATCATGTATCACCAGGCTCTATCTGGAGATTTTCTCGCTGCGGCTGGCCACAGCTAATAAAAGGCTCAATCGTACTGTGACGAGAATCCTTGATGAGGATGAATTGGACCCAAATGCTGGGATGTCCAATGCAAGGTTTGAGACATGGTATTACACAGGATCTGAGCTCATCAGTCCAAGTTTTCCAAATGCTCATAAAACCTTCTCTGGAATTTACAGTGAAAGGAGCAAAAAACAAAAAAAAAATCCAAAGGGTGGCAGTTCTGTGGGTGAAAATGTCTTGCTATTGAAAGAGAGATCAAAGGAGAATGGCCAGATTGGTTCAAGCTGACAGAAAGATGACAGCAACTGAAATAACCACACTTTCCAACTACGGTGTGCAGAAGAGCATTTTTGAATGCGCAACATGTCGACTCTTCAAGTGAAAGGGCTACAGAAGCAAAAGACCGCAAATATACACCTCAGCAGTCACTTTATTAGGTGCAGGAGGTACTTTATAAAGTAAACCTTAAGTATACAGTATATAAATGAACTGGATGGAAATATATATGGTGTAGGGATTCCTTAATTTCAATAGGAAGGATTCACCCAGACTGTTAAGGGTTAAACTTGCCGCATATGTTACATTGTACATTATTACTTTTTGGGGGCGAGGTTTTTTCTTATATATTATATATTCAATGTTGCCATTTGCTTGTTGTGGGAATAAAGTGTATGTTAGAAGTAATTACACTTGTGTTGATTTTTGCCGACACTCCTACAACAGGTAGGATAATGTTTACAGATAATACAAAGATTGGTGAAGTTGTGGATAGCATAGAAGATTGCCAAATGATTCTGCAGGATATAAATCATTTGTAGATATGGGCAGAAAAATGGCAGATGTAGTTTAACCTGGCCAAATTTGAAGTGCTGCGCATTGGGAGATCAAATGTAAAGGGACAATGGCAAGACTATTAACAGTGTTGATGCACAGAGTGATTGTGGGGTTCATAAAATCTATAAATCCTTGAAAATGGCTTCACAGGTTAATGAAGAGGGTAAAAAGAGGGTACAGAAGAAGGCAACATGGCATGCTTGCCTTTAATAGTCAAGGAATTGAGTTCAAAAGTTGGGAAGTTATGTTAAATCTTCATAAAACTCTAGTTAGGCCACATCTGGAGTAATACAATGAGTCCTGGTTGCCCCATTACGGGAAGGATATGAATGCTTTGTAGAGGATGCAGAAAAAAAAGGACACTGTTTGGATTAGACCTACACATGAATGTGCTGTAAGGAGAGGCTGAATAAACATGGGCTGTTTTATCTGGAGCAGCAGAGACTGATGGAAGATTTGATAGAGGTTTATAAGATTATGAGAGGCTGAGATAGAGTAGACAATTGAAAGGAGATGTGTGGGGCAAGTTTTGCCTGGGGTGGTGGTGAAGGCAAGTATGATAGAGGGATTCAAGAAATTATTAGACAGACACATGAAGTGTATAAAATAGAAGGGTATGGGCATTGTATAGGCTGAAAAGTTTAGTTTAGTTGAGTATTTGATTACTAATCTAATTAGTTCAGCATAACTAGATCAGAGCATAGCTGATGTTGGTCCATGGAGGTTATTCTTTCCACAGAGTGTATCTGACCTACTGAGTATTGCTAACATTTTCTGTTTTTATTTGTGCAAGGAATTGTAGTTTATGTTTTTAATCCATGAAACTACACTTAGCTACAAAGATAATCATGCAGTTAGTATTATAATCCTTACCTAGATGATTTTCTCTTTGTACAGATAGATGGCAAGGACTGATCACTTGGATTGTCTCTAACAGTTGAATTCAGTGGATAACTAATAAGCTCCTCTGTATCATCAGACAGTTCTTCCCAGCTAATTGGCTCTCTGAAACTTGGACTCTGGCATTCAGAAAGATACAAGCATTATTTCACTTACAAATGAAACATTATATTGAACTTTGCCAGGCACATGTTATCTTGACCATTTTATATATCCCTACAGTATTCAGTGGAAAATAGAAACAAATTTAAACACAGATTTATTTTACTAATTCTGTCTCATGTCTTCAGAGTTTCATCCCTAGGTCTGGGAATAAGTGACCGAGTATATTCTAATACAAATTTTGACTCCGCTAACATTGGCTATTTCCTAATCTCCCAGACATTATCGATAGTGCAAGCCAGGAGGTAAATTATAATAAGTATTCCTATATTTATGAAAGGGATGTATTCACAGAAAATGCTTAATTTAGCAAAAAGGATAGGGAAAAGATATTGTAGATATTTTGGTACCCTGTATTCCTGTAGCCCATATAATATATTGATAGACTAATTAATTGAAGATGCATGTCACAAAGATGCTGTAGTGAAAATTTTAATGAATACCTACGCATAGGTATTTCTAGAGAAACAGTAGTGATCTCAGATAAAAAAATGAAATGTTTTGGGGGACATTATACTTGCCTTATATTGTGTTCTTTGGCAATACACATGTGAATCCATAACAGTCACTTTGAAAATATCCTAACTTTTAAGAGTGTTCAGGTTCATATAGAAGACGGAATGGTACAGTGCTGGAACAACCCTCATCTGTGCTGAGCATAAAGCCAATTTAAATTAACCCCATGGGACTGTATGTGACTATATCCACCTATGCCCTACCTATTCATGTACCTGTCATTGACACCTCCCACTCCCTGAATAAAAAAGAACTTGCTTTACACATCATCTTTAAAACTTTCCCCCTTTCACTTCAAAGCTTTGCTACCGAATACTTGATATTTCCATCCTTGGAGAAAGATTCTGACTATCAACCCTAACTATGGCTCTCAAAATTTATATATTTCTATCAAGTCATCCCTCAGCCTCTGATACTTTGAGAAAACAAAGAGAAAACAATCCAAGTTTGTCCAACATTCCTTTATGGCTAAAACCCTTCAGACCAGGCAACATCATCATTAAAATCTTCTGCACCCTCTATAAACCCTTCATATCCATCCTGTAATGAAGCAATTAGATTGCACAAAATACTCCAAACGTGGTCTAACCAAAATTTCATGGTACAACATAATTTCTCACTTTTTATACTCAAATCCACAATCGATGAAGGGAAGTATAGCTTCTATCCCATCTTATCTTCTTGTGTGCCACTTTCAGGGAGATGTAGACATACAGCACAAAATCCCTCTGTACATTAATGCTCTATAGGGTCCTGCCATTTATTATATAATTTCCTTTTTTGTTTGACCTTCCAAAGTGCAACGCCTCAAACTTGTCCAGATGAAATTCTGTCCGCCAATTATTTGCCCATAGTATATTCATTGTACTCTTTGACAACTTACACTTATTTTTATGATGTCTACAAACTTACTAATTAGCCCACCTACATTTTCATCCGAATCATTTAAGTGTGTCATCTGTGGAACACCACTGAACTCAAACCTTTTGTCAGAATAACATTCCTCCAATGCGACCAAGTCACCATGAATCCCAGGTACTTAATATTTTGGTTCTGCTTATCATGTGTGCTTTATTAAAGCTGACATGCACAACATTTTAGTCTCACCTACATTAATCATTTTTGTCACTTCCTCAAAAAAACTCAATCAAGTTGTATAATATGATCTTCCCTGCACAATCCCTACCTTTCCCTAATATGCCCATGCTTTTCCAGATGTGAGTAAATTCTATCCCTAAGAACGTTCTCCAATATTTTCCTACTACCGATGTATGGCTTGGCAATTTATCATTTCCTGGATTTTTCCTATTACCCAGAGTAAATAAAAGAACAATGACGGCTATTCTCCAACCCTCTGGAATTTTGATTGCGGCTAATAAGAATAAGAAGATATTTGCCAAGGCCCCAACAATGTCCTGATGAAGGATCTTGACCCAAAATATCAACTGTTAATACCTCTCCATAGATCCTGCCTGACCTGCTGAGTTCCTCCAGCATTTTGTAGGTGTTACTCTGGACTTCCAACATCTGCAGAACCTCTTGACATGATATTCATGTCAACCAAGAAAAATTATCTGTATACAATGATGTTAAGAAGATATATATAATTTAATGGCTTTTCATAAAAGTATTCCATTATCACTGTAAACCCAAATTGGTCATTTGAAGTATCCTTTTATTGACTTGATCTCCCTTTGTGGTTCCAAGGCCATTTTGAGTCTGTAGGCTGTCATTACTGTCATGGGGACATTCATTAGTGATGACCTGCAACAATCTGGTCCCTGAGACTTAGGTGCAAACTATACAAAAATTAACATTTACTGAGTTCTGGCACTGGAATGCATATTTGTTGAAGGACAGCATAGGTGCAACCATGTGGCCATTCTGAGAGAGGGAAACACATTGCATTGCAATTCTATGACTGTCCATGTCATTTTGATTCAGTACATCCATAATCGGGCTGAAGTTACCATTTCTACAAAATTGTGAAATATGATCCTAGCCTACTGAGGTAATCACACACTCCAAAATATGATTTGTCATACGTTTCAGCCACACAAATGTTGGCATTGTGCCTTGCCACACTCTAGCATGTTGCAGAAATGCCTGATAGATAGAAAATGAATTGAGTTGTACAGCCTTACTAGAAATTATAACATAAACTTCCTACCTTGTCTGCACCATATGTTGGTGAGCAAACATCTGGATAAAGAAATTAAATAATAATGAGAAACACATAAAAGATAATATACATTAGCTATTTTATTTTTTAATTTCCCAATGAAATACATAATAGTTACTTCCACGTGGATACTAGCAAGAGTACTATTTATGATAGTAATATAATTGGAAACATTCTACAATTTTAAATTGGAGTTTAGCTATCTAACTCCTTTTAATGCTCATGAATCAATTATTATCTAACAATATACTATTATGTTGTTAGAATTTTAATAATATATCTCGATCTTAAAATTCCACACAACTTTCACAAGTCTCAAATTATGGTCATTCACTTGGTCCACAAGCAAATTGGAGTCAATTATGTATTGAATTGAACTGATTTGACTTTATTTCTTACATCCTGCTTACAAGTAAAGTGTTCAGTCCATTGACTTTATGTCAGCTGTAGAGCATTTCCATTCCCCCACTAATTTTCCAAACAAAAAATTAATGCTAAGCTTTATGAATGCAATTAAATACTTCATGAAAAACTTAGGTTCTGAGGAACAATGCATTGAAGGTGAAAAAGTTTGCAAGATAAGGAAGTTTAGGAAGACTGGTTCTAACTCAGGATCCAAAATGGTTCATACTACATAGTGGGATAAAAATGTAAACACTTAAAAGGATATGAAACTACAACTTTGAACTTTTGAATTTGACTTACCAGATTTGATACTATGTAGAAATTTAGAAGCAATTACACTGAACATAGAAATGCATAGCTTTGAAGTTACAAAGAATTCAGCAGCATAAGGGGTGATGAATAGGGCAAAATAAGCAAACATTCCATTGGTAAAATAAGAGCTTTACATAAGTAAAATCCTACCACAACTGCACCAAGCTGAACTTGCAGTTCTTGGTCTGGCTCTTGTGCTTTTATCAAACATTGAGCATGATAGTGATGGAGTATACTTCTCTGACTTCCTTCTGTCACACTAATATAAACAAAAGGTGTTTTGCAATTATGATGCTATTTATAACATTATATAATTCTATTCCCATCTGAACTATCACCAGCCATGAGCTAAGCGTCAAATCTTACCTCAAAACCATCTATATATACTTTTCCTTAGAAATAGTACTTGGACTCCTCAAAGTCATTGACTCATTTTGTTTCTTTGTTCCAATGCTTTAAGTCTCTTTACTTCATGTTTCTTTACTCCATGTTTTGGAAACTCTATTTTATCAATACTCTTACATTAAAACTTAATTAATAAAGAAGGCATATAATAGAGCAAAAATTAGTGGGAAATTCAAGGATTTGAAGGCTTTCAAATAAACAGAATGATAGAAGGCAACTAAAAAAGTCATAAAGAGAGTAAAGAAGGAATACGTAAGTAAACTAGCCAATAATATCAAAGAGGGTGCCAAAGATTTCTTCAGATACATAAAGTGTAAAAGAGAGGCAAGAGTGGATATTGGACTGCCGGCAAACTACGCTGGAGAGGTAGTAATGGGGGACAAGGAAATGGCAGATGAATTGAATGTATTTTGCATCAGTATTCACTGTGGAAGACACTAGCAATATGGTGGAAGTTCCCGGTGTCATGGGTCATGAAGTGTGTGAAGTTACCATTATTTGGGAGAAGGTTCTTGAGAAAGTGAAAGGTCTGAAGGTAGATACGTCATCTGGACCAGCTGGTGTACACCCCAGGGTTCTAAAAGAGATGGCTGAAGAGATTGTGGGGGCATTAGTAATGATCTTTCAAGAATCACTAGATTCTGGAATGGTTTCGGAAGACAGGAAAATTGGTAATATCACTCCACTCTTCAAGAAGGGAGAGAAGCAGAAGAAAGGAAATTATTGTCCAGTTAGTCTGACTTCAATGGTTGGGAAGATGTTGGAATCGATTACTAAGGATGAGGTCTCAGGGTACCTTAGACATCTCGAGTTTCCCCAAATTCTAAGGTATTATAGGCTAGTTAGTCTGACTTCAGTGGTTGGGAAGATGTTGGAGTTGATTGTTAAGTATGTAGTTTTGGGGTACTTGGAGGCACATAAAAAATAGGACATAGTCAGAATGATTTCCTCAAGAGAAAATCTTGCTTGACAAATCTGTTGGAATTCTTTGAAGAAATAACAAGCAGGACAGACAAAGGAGAATCAGTTGATGCTGCCTACTTGGATTTTTAGAAGGCCTTTTACAAGATGCCACATATGAGATTGCTTAACAAGACCCCATGGTATTACAGGAAAGATACTAGCATGGATAAAACAATGGCTGACAAGCAGGAGGCAAAGAGTGCGAATAAAGGGAGTCCTTTCTGGTTGGCTGCCAGTGACTAGCGGTGTTCCACTATGGTCTGTGTTGGTACCGCTTCTTTTTACATTATATGTCAATGACTTAGATAACGGAATTGATGGTTTTGTTGCAAAGTTTGTGGACTATACGAAGCTTGGAGGTCTGGTAGTTTTGAGGAAGTAGAGAGGCTACAGAAGGACTTTGACATATTAGGAGAATGGGCAAAGAAATGGCAGATGGAATACATTGTTAGAAAGTAATTTGCCATGCACTTAGGTAGAAGAAATTAAAGGGTAGACTATTCTCTAATGGAGAGAGAATACAAAAAGCTGAGGTGCAAAGGGACTTGGGAGTCATGTGCAGGATTCCTGAAAGTTAATTTGCAGGTTGAGTCTGTGGTGAGGAAGGCAAATGCGATGTTAGCACTTATTTCAAGAGGACTAGAATACAAAAGCAAGGATGTAATGGAGGACCTTCATGGTCTTGAGAATCTTGATGGCCTTGAGAACCTTGGACACTTAGGCTGGGTAGCTTCAGTCAGGAAGCTTAGGCCAGGTGGCTCAGGTTGGGAAGCTTAGAGCCGGAAGAAGCTCTGAGACCTGGAAACTTGAGCCCTTGAAAATATAAAGCACAAAACCTAAAGATGGATCCTGAAAGGATCTTGCTTACAGTGTTTTACTCTTCACTATTTTTCTGGAGCCAATTTGGATACAAAAGGCTGTACTCTCAATGTTACAGACAGAGACAGCATAGATAGATTCTTCTTATCACTGAGCTAGCTGGATCTCTGAAGATCTGTTTCATTTGCTACATGAAATTTCAATTTTTACAGAATGTATCATAACATTGGTTAAATATAAGGAAGCTTTGTCATGAGCCCCTTTATGACGTGTATTTGTTAATTGGTGTCTTATCTAGAGTCGTTAAGCCCTTGTGCTTTTTGTTCAATCTTGTCAAGTTTATTTTGATTGGCACGGGTTTTTCACATACTGTGATTATTTAAAGTGGACTCCTGATTAGCGCTTGTTGTGGGGTCCATGTATTTCGAGAATGATCTGTCTCATGGTTTCACTTAGTCTAGCCATCGATGTTTTGTTGGAATTAAACTTGTTTTGTTGGAATCTCTTGTTTCTGTCTCTACATGGAAATCTGTTGTTCCTCCCCATCTGGGTTTGGTCATCTGTCAGCCCACACCATGACAATTTTATTTTTGTCAGGGTTACTTTCCTTGTGTGTTTGCACACTCCAGCCAGAGATCAGCTTTTGTAGCAGGGCTCTTCAAGGCTGCAAACTCAAATTACTGTTTCAGGGGATATTTGTACACCGGAAAGTTGCTACCATTATCTCACTTATCCGAACAGACAGATGGGAATTACATATTGTGAAAGGTTAGTCCATTCCACTGCAGTTGCTAGCATGAAAGCATATTTCAATTATTCCCGATACTGTCCTTCCAAACGTTGATTTGACATTAACAAAGGCATACTATTACTTGCAAGGAACAACATCAGGAAAGTGAAAGTTCTTCCAAAATTTGCACTATTGACTTGAATGCTGATTTGTTGAATCCAATGAACAGTATTGATAAGCTTGCTTGTACTAAATTTTTATGCAGACCTGAGTCATGGAACACCAAAGCCAGGACCCTGGGTATTTATAACTTGAAAAGCTTAGAATGGAGACTGGAGAAAACCAGAATGTTGTCTAGAGACACTTGGAATGAAAACTTAAGAAACTTCAGACATGGACTTGAGAATAGATGGGATTTTCACCCAAACTGACCAGTGTCAAAATCCCACTGTTCAACCTCTGCTGCGTCCATTACTTGGGTAGGGTCCCTCTGTATGTGCCCTGGCAGTATTGGAACCCAAGAGTGGAGGAAAAACAGACTCTAACATAGACGAGACAAGAGTTTATTCATAATAATTGCAAAAGAACATCGATGGCTCAGCCGAGTGACACTGCGCTAAGTAACATTCTCAAAACCAAGACTTTGCAATTAGTGCTAATTGGGTGTCTATTTAAATATTACAAGTAACACGGAATCCCAGAGCCTATCAAAATTAACTTAACAAGCTTAAACAGAAAGCACTAGGGGACCACATTACAACAAGCGAGTTGCTTATGAAAATACAAGGAACGCTAACAATCCTCATTAAAACAACAATTAACTAATTCAGGTGCTCTTAAAACCTTGGAGCCCAATACTCTCTTGCACTCTGCTCAGGCCCAAAGTGCTGCTAAAAATCTGTGTGGTTGTTGAAAAGGACTAGATGGAGCACAATCCAACCTACTAATCAATTCTTTAAAAATGAGGACCAATGTTTCACAAAAGATTATTCTGTACTGAAATTTTCAGGAATGTTGGTCTTCTATTTAGAAAGCTACAGAAGTACGAGATAAATGACATAGTCATTACAGCTAAAAGCAACTCATTTCCTGTTTGAATTCCATTTAACATACAATATTTTGGTAGGTCACTTCAGTAATACTTACAGTTTGGTTTGTCAAACTCGGTCTGGAATGTGTCTCTGATTTGAATGAGGATGAATGCTGCATATCATCTTGGCAAAGCTCGAGAAAACATTTCCTACAGTAAGGAGAAAGGGATCTTGACCTGCTCATTATTAGTGGCTTCATGGTTTCCTTTTCAGACCTCCTTTCAGTGCGTGATCTTCCTATCAGATTAAATGATTTTGCACATCTTGGTTTTCTAACTGGATTCTCTTTCCTTCCATTTTCTGACTGCGATAGACAAATGAAGTTTGACAAAATGGATATTGTAATCTTATAATATGAACCTTATTGTATGTTTTGCAATTTGAGGAATCAAACATCTTCTGAGTTTTTGATACATTAATGCCATAATTTCAACACACATAAATTGAAATACTTCTCATATGCAAAAACAGGTGTGGGTGACCCTGCATTACAACCTTTTAGATAATGCAAATTGCCCTTAAGGAATCCTGAAATCTCTGCCCAAAATTTTAAAACATGGAATACAATTTGCCATTGCAGAAGTTACGTGCAAAATAAACAAAAGCTACAAAGGAAACCAAATTTATACACTTTTTAGTTAATTTTAGATACTTAGAATTGTAGGGCAATAAAATCATAAAACATAGGAGTAGAATTAGGCAATTTAGCCCATTGAGACTGGCCACCAATCCATCATGGCTGATTTATTATCTCTCTCAACCCCATTCTCCTGTCTTCTACCTGTAACCTTTGATGCCCTTACTAACCAAGAACCTATCAACTGCTGCTTTAAATATACCCAGTGACTTGACCTCCGCAGCCATTGGTGACAATGCATTCAACAGATTCACCACCCTCTCTCTAAAGAAATTACTACTCATTTCAGTTCTAAATGGATATTATTCTATCCATAAGCTGTGCAATCTGGTCCTAGACCTCCCCATTATAGGAGACATCCTCTCCATGTCCATTCTAGGCTTTTCAATATTTAATAGTTTTCAATGAGATCCCTCCTTATTCTTCTAAACTCCAGTGATTACAGACCCAAAACAATTACAAGCTCTCATACATTATCCCTTTCATTCTCGGGATATTTTTGTGAACCTCCACTGGACCCTCTCCGATGCCAGCACATCCATTCTAAGATCAGATTTCAAACTATCTGTCCCATTTTTATCTTTGAAGTGAATGGGCAGAATTTGTTAGTTGCATCCAGGAGGATTTCTTAATTCAATATGTAGATAGTCAAACAAAAGAAGGGGCTGTATTGGATCTGGTGTTGTGTAATGAGCCTGGCCAAATGACTGACTTTTCAGTGGGTGAGCAGTACAATTGCATCCAGTACAGTACAGGTTTGTTCCAGTCAGAAAGAAGGACAAGGACAGCAAGGTAAGACACCTTGGATATCCAGAGAGGTGATGAATTCAGTCAAGAAGAAAAAGGAAAAAAATGTCAAGCTTATGAAACTAGAATCAAACAGGGCCCTTTTGGATTGTAAAAAAAGCAAATTAGGAAAGCCAGAAGAGGCCATTAAAAAGTCCTTTGCAAGAAAGATTAGAGAGAATCCCAAGACATTCTATATATATATATCAAGAGCAAATGGATTACTAGGAGAGGGTAGGACCATTCTAGGATAAAGGGGGGGGGGACATTCCTTGGATGTGAAAGATGTCGGTGAACTCCTTAATGAGTAGCTTACATCAATATTTACCAAGGAGAAGGATGTGGAGGATAGAAAAATCAGTGCTGAGTGTATTGATATGCTAGGGCATATCAAAGTAAAGGAAGAGGTAGAGTTAGGTGTCTTAAAGAGCAATAAGATGGATGTACCCAGGACCTGAACAGGTATACCCCAGCTTATTGAGAGAGGCAAGAGAAGAGATTGTTGCAGCCTTGACCAATATTTTCTTGTCCTTGCTAGCCACTGACAAGAGTCCAAAGTGCTGGCAAGTAGCTAATGTTGTTCCATTATTCAAGAATGGAACAAAAGATAATGTTGCAAACTATAGACTGCTGAGTTTCATGTCAGTGGTAGGAAAGTTACTGGAGAGAATTCATAGGGATAGGATTTATAAGCATTTAGAAAACCATAGCCTAATAAGGGAGAGCCAATATGGCTTTGTGTGGGGTAAGTCATATCTTATGAACTTAATTGAGTTTTTTTGCAAAATGACAAGGACAATTGAGAAAGGTAAAGCTGTGGATGTTGATTACATGATTTTAGTAGAGCATTTGATAAGGTCAGTCAATGGAGGCCCATCCATATCATACGTGTGTGCCTCACTTAAGGTAAAAATGAGGTTAGACTCGCATTCCTGGTCAGGTGTCTTTTTTTTTATTAATGTTTTTGGGTGATAAAATATAACAGTAGAGACGAGGAAGTTATAAATGAATCCAAGATGACTACCTACCTGTTGAAGTGCAGCAAGACAATTGAGGAAAATAACAGCACAGCAAGAAACGGTGAAGTGAAGGGAAAACACAGTACAGCACAGGGTCTTTGGGAACATAGACTATAGGTTTATAAACTGTATGTATCAGGTGATAATAATCATAAAAAGAGCAAAAATGGCTGGTTACATTGGAAAGATTGATGCACTTGATTACAGAACATATAACCGGCTCATGTATACTGAGCTAATTGAGCAGTATTTTAAATCAAATGGAGTAACCAATGAGAAACAAGTGTCAATTTTGCTGAGTGCATTTCATTTAAAGGGTTTAAAGGCAAACAGTTTGCTGAGAAGTTGAATGCAGCCGAAATAAGCTTTACTGATATTGTGAAACTAGTGCAGGGACATTTAGAACTGAAACCATTGATGTTTTCAGAATGATTTACGTTTCCATAAGTGGAATCAAAAGGAAAGGGACTCCATTTCAGTGGATGTGGCTGCATTGCAGAAATTGTCATTTTGGTAATGAGTTTAATAATGCACTTAGAAATCATTTAGTTTGTGGAATCTTACAAGAAAACATTCAAAAATGTTTATTAATTTAAGCACACCCTACATTTAAAAGAGCAATTGAAATAGCTTTATCAATGGAAACAGCAGACAGAGACACATTTGAGTTGCAGTCATGAATGAAAGTGAGTGTGAATAAAATTGCAATGCCTAAACAGAAACCTGCCTGGCCAAACAAATTGTGTTACTGTTATGGCAGAGGCTCACATACACCAAACCAATGTAGGTTTAAAGGGGGAACTTGCAGAAAATGCAATAAAGTAGGATATATACAAAGAGTATGTTGAGCAGACAAAAAAAAATGAACCGCACAGGGGAAAGAAAAAGATAAAAATTTGCTGTTTCAAAAAGAGTACTAATCTGCACACTGTTAATGCAAAATCTGATAATGATGAGAGTAACACAAGACTGGGTAAACTTGAGATTTAAAACGTGAAAATTGATGACACACAAGCAATATGGCTTGCACTGGAAGTAAATGGCAAATGAATTAAAATGGAATTGGACACTGACTTGGCTGTTTCAGCCATTCAACAAAATGAGTTTAAATGGTACTTCAATGATACTGAAATGAAGCCTGCAGGTATCCAACTAAGAACTTATACTGGAGATAAGGTAACTCCTGTGGGAATGATATTCGAAACAATGAAATACAACATCTAACAAGCCATATTGAGCTTGTATGTGGTACAAACAGGAGAGCCAGCTTTGTGGGGGTGTGATTGGTTGAGACAACTACAATTGGAGATCCATCCAATATTTGCATGCCACATCCCCTGTAATAGCACCATAGAACCATAGAACACTACAGCACAGTACAGGCCCTTCAGCCCTCCATGTTGTGCTGACCCATATAATCCTTTAAAAAGTACATTCCAACTCTTATACTCAATACTTTGATTTATAAAGACCAATGTACCTAAAGTTCACTTTACTACCCTATCTACCTGTGATGCCACTTTTAGGGAAATTTGTATCTGTGTTCCTAATGTCATCTTCCAATCAACTTATAAGATCTGGATATATGTCACTACATTGATTGAATTGACAGTCACAATCAAGTTCCTGATTTGCCATGCTCTCTCCAGTCTGAGGACATATGTACGGACATCTCAAAGGTACAGCACTTCACTACGCTTTACCTCTAAGGCATTTCCTTGACACACTGTATTGTGGGAGCTGCAGTCACCATGGCCAGCTCTTTGAAGTAATTCCTCTGCTTTTACTTCACTTCCAGTGCTTTAAGTCATTACCACACCGAAATCCTTCTACATCCCTTTTCCCATAAACCCTGGTCCTTAAATGACATCCCTTTTCCTAGTATTCACACTTCCTAAACTTATTTCAGCTGAAGAGCCTCGATCCCAAACATTGTCCATTTCCCTCCACAGATGCTACTCCATCCGCTGTATTCCTCCAGCAGGATGGTTTTAGAACCAGATTCCAACACCTGCAGCAAATTGCTTTACAGATGAAGAACATAACAGTGCTGCAGTCTGTGATGCCTGTTCACATGTCTCCAGACTGGAGACAGTCTGAGAAATGAGGAATTCTGCTCTGACTGCCTATGTAATCAATATGGTGATATCATATCCATATCTTATTTCCCCAACAGAACTTAGTGAATAAAAATTAAAATGGACAAAACATTGTTTCAACTGCATAAGCCTTGTCCATTAGACCATAAGACATAGGAGCAGAAGTAGACCATTTAACCCATTTAATCCACTATTTCATTATGGCTGATCCATTTCCCTCTAAAATCTATTCTCCTGCCTTCTCTGCTAACCTTTCAAGCTCTAACTAACCAAGAACCTATCAACCTCCACAATAAATACACCCAGTGACTTGGCCTCCAGAGCCGCCTGGAGCAATGAACACTACAGATTCACCAACTTCTGCCTAAATAAATTCCTCCTCAACTCCGTTCTAAATGGATGTCAATAGACAATAGACAATAGGTGCAGAAGTAGACCATTTGGCCCTTCGAGCCAGCACCGCTATTCTGAGATCAAGGCTGATCATCTACTAGCAATACCCGGTTCCTGCCTTGTCCCCATATCCCTTGATTCCCCTATCCATAAGATACCTATCTAGCTCCTTCTTGAAAGCATCCAGAGAATTGGCCTCCACTGCCTTCCGACCCCCACAACTCTCTGGGGGAAGAAGTTTTTCCTTAATTCTGTCCTAAATGACCTACCCCTTATCAAACCATGTCCCTCTATTCCAAGTCTGTGCCCTTTGGTCCTAGACTCCCCCGCCCTAGGAAACATCCTCTTTACATCCACTCTTTCACGGCCTTTCAATATTTGATAGGTTTCAATGAGATCCCCTCATTCTCTAAATTCCAGCGAGTAAAGGCCCAAACCATCAAATGCTCCTCATACCTGGAATCACCTCCTATGAACACTCTTCAATGTCAGTGTATCCTTTCTTCAATAAGGAGACCAAAGCTATCCACGATACTCTGTGAGGCTTCACTTATTAGCATTACATCTTTGCTTTTATACTCTAGTTTTCCTGAAATGAATGCCAACATTGCAATTGCCTTCAACACCGACTCAACCTGCAAATTATCCTTTTGGGAATCCTGCATGAGGACACCCAAGTCCTTTTGCACAATGGATTTTTAAATATTCTACCCATTTAAAAATAGTCTCTGCTTTTATTCTTACTACCGAAGTGCATGGCCATACACTTCCCAACACTGAGTTCCATTTGTCACTTCTTTACCCATTCTCCTAGTCTATCCCTGCTTCCTCAATACTACCTGCCCCTCCACCTACCTTTGTTTTAACTGCAAACTTGCCCACAAAGTCATCAATTCCATCATCCAAATCATTGATATACAATATTAAAAAACTTATGTAGTAATGCCAGCCTCAGCTGTTAAATAATGGTATTGGCTCACCTTGTCCTTGCTGATAAAATGACTTAATATGGGATAAAACATCCCAGAGAAACGCAGCTCCAATTATCAAACGGCATTTAATGGAAAATGGGGTTCCACTTTGCAGAAAATTGCAGTACATATGGTTTTCTAGTAATACAATCATTCCAATATGTGGGGATTACCTACCTGCTTATCATCATATTTCTGATGAAGTTTCAAGACCAATGAATTTATTGAATTGCACAGATAACTTGGTTGTCAATTCAGGACATTATAAAGTTAAGGCACTTTGGACAGTACAAATTATGAGGATCACAGGTAATCACAGTAAATAAACTAAATCTTCACTTTAATCTCTTCATTACATCATAAATGGATTTGAAGCTTTAATCATGAGCACAGTTTGCATAACAGAGAGTCTTTCAAAACTGAAGCATTTCCATGAACCACTTACCAGACATAAACTGGAGGTAATTCTCTTTGCAGATCTTGGAGAAAACTCTGTAATTGTTGTTGTTGTAGAAAATTCTAGTTTTGGTGTCAGTAACTGAAATATCAATACAGATGTTGAATTACTAGTCTAATATACTGAACTAATTTGGAAATATGTATTTATATCTAGATATTAAAAGTTAACTTTGCAATATGTGCATACTATAAGTACAATGAACAATTCTCACAATTTCCTGATCAAATTGTTTGGAAAGGCATGGGCAGAAATCACTGCATAGAAATGAAATGCAGAAGAAACTTCAGAAGCTAAAAGCAAAACACAATAAACAGAAAATGCTATGAAGGGTAGAGAAACAGGATTAGCTTTTCATGTCAATGACCTTTCTTACTCCTTAGATGCTGATTTATCTATTATGTTTTCCAGCACTTTCTGCTTTTATTTCCTTGATGACATGATGCATTTGAGTAAGGCTCTCATATAAATGTATACTCTAATTGTTTAATAATACACTAGCATTGCTATATGCTGAACATGTTGAAGTTAATGAAGGATGTAAAAGCAGCAAAGCAAAATGTAAGAATTATATCATATCAATGGAGTGTTTTGCTTCAATATGTATTGGCAATTAGTGAGGGTTGTTGAGTCTCTCCTATGCTTGCAAGGATAATGGGTATGGAAACAAAGTCTCTGAAATAACAGAAATGTCAAAAATGCATCAAATTTTCCAGGATAACACTGAGGAATCCTTTAAATAGATGCAGAAAATAGCAATAGTGCATTTTTTACAACACAGGTTTAATAGGTAAGAAGCGAAATGAAATGAATCATCAAAATGATTGGCTACAGCTTTACCGGCCATGTCTATGCCAAATGACCATTAGTCCTATATTTTTATTTTACTTTATTTATGTTATTTTATTTTCAGCTCAAGCTGGCAAACCTGAAGTACAAGCATAGCCAAGCACACTCACTTCTCATTTGCTAGCAAGTTCCTGACTATTCTAGAGGTGTTTAATATTGTGGCTTTCCAGAGATTTACATAAATATTTGCTAATTGTTTAATGGCCTAATTATTTAATGCTGTTGTGTAGTGACTTTGGGTTGATACCTGTTGTAGATATTACTATTGGGACAATATATACCCTGTTCGTATACCATAGTCTTTCAATTTCCTCTTTTAATTTGGCATATTTCTTGTGTTTTTCACTTATTAATTTCTGTATGTTTGGAGTGACTATATCCAATAAATAAGTTGTTCTTGTTTGCTTATCCTGTAATATTATATCCGTATGGTTATTATGGATTACCCTATCAGTAATAATAGATCAGTTGTAATATAATTTGTAGGATTCTCACTATAAAACTAGGTCAGGCTTGTATTTATAATAAGGTATGGTGTATTTTATGAGTTTGTATTTTAAAACAAGATTTTGGTGAATGATGTTTGCCATTTATGCCTGAGTAAGTAATCAGATTGAGTTAAACTGCTACAGGATTCTGCAATGTGTTGGATTGTTTCTGGTTTCTCTTGGCATTTTCTGCATTTATTGTCTTGAATTTGTTGATCTTATTCTTATTTTTTTTTGTAAATTTTCCAGATTTGTTTTGGACCAAGATATTATGCCAAAAGAATATGCTAATATGGGTATAGTGAAAGAGTTTATTGTCTTTGTTTCTTTTTTACTGTTGAGCTCTTTTTGGAAGATTTTCTTAAGCCTTGAAGTAAATTCTGTTGAAAGTTTTCCCTTTATTGCACTATGATCTATTTTCTTCAATTGTTGATATCCCAGATACTTACAAGTATGTTTCATATCATCCATGGGTTGTATTGTATGCTGCTGCTCTGTTTTATATTCTACTAACTCTATTGTACCTTTCTTTATGTTTAATGTATTGCAGTTAACTAGTCCAAAGTTCATGTTTATACCTTTAGAAAATAGTTCTACTATTTTAATTAATTGCTTTAGCTTTACTGATGAAGGAGTGGATAATTTCAAATTGTCTATGTATAGAAGCTGTGTCAAGGTATAACTTGTTTGGTTGTCTCTGATTTCATACCCTCTTTTTGTCTGATTCACTAACTTGAAGAGTGAGTTTAAAGCTTTGTGGGCTCGAGTCATCTGAAAAAGGCCTTGGTTTATTTTGATAACAGTCGTTGTTCCTTTTTGGTTGCTAATAGATAAAGCAATTAGAGTGTGCCCTCTCAAATTTCACAGGTATTGGTATAGTTTATATATATGAAGAACTTCTATTAACCTTGAGTGTGGGACAGAATCAAATGCTTTTTGGAGTCAATATAACAACAAGAAAGATTACTGCGTTTCTACCGAACTTGATTTAGAATTTCAGAATCTATCATCAGTTGTTCATTTCATTCTTTCATACCCTTACAACATCATTTCTGCTCTTCTGAAAGTATATTGTGGTTATCTAAGTGAATGGTGATTTGTTGTGAGATGCGTGATGTTATAATTTTATATATAGTTTGCAAACAAGTGATAAGATGCTATTTTGATGGGTCATTGGTGATTCCTCCTTTGGGTAAGAGATTTGTATTACTTTTGTCAAAAATTTGGGCAATCTTTCAGGATTTTTAACAAAATTGTTGATATGTATTAATAGACACAGATGAAGGCAAGTAAATTTTTAAACCAATAACTATGAATATTATCACTGCCAATACTTTTCCAGTTCTAGGTATTCTTCATAAATGCTTTCAGCATATGCATCGTAACTTCAGGTGTTTGTTTGCATGTCTTCAGTTGTGTGAGTGCATTCTTTTCTTTCCCTAATCCAACTTGCTTCTTGATTGTGTGTCACCCTGTTCGACCAGATATTAGACGGAAAGTTCATTATCTCTGTATTTGTTGGTAATTCTGTGCTGTGGTTGGTGAAATAGTGGTGCTTCAAATTTAGATTTAATGTCCTGTATAAACCTTTCTCATTGTTCCTGAAGTTGATCATTTTCTTTGTCTGACGCATTTCATGTATCAATTTAGTCTGGCTGTGTATGCACTGAGCTTTTGTTTTAGTGTATCCATAAATTCTACAATGCTTCTGTTAGGTTGATCATATCTTGTATGGACCGATTATTATTAACTTTATTATTAAAATGCCAGTTATTTCTTGTAGTGCAGAGGAACTTCTTGTTGGAGGGCAGATCATTGGAATTAATTTTTAATTGCTGATATTAAATGTGTGCTAGTGTATTGATTATATACTCCCTCCTTCATATTCAGCTTTACTGAGGTGATCCTGCAGCTTGTGCACCCACATTGTTTAACATCAACAGCCAAAGATGAATTTCTCCCTTACCAACTAATTGCATTAGTTTTACTGACACTGAGCCCTGTACCCAATTAAGTGCAGGTATGGTTAGTTGAATAGCCTTATTCTTTACTATGAATTTTATGATACAACAAGCAGTGAAATGTATAGCATGGTGGAATTATAAGAACCACATGAAGATTATGTCAATGATTAGTAAGTAGAGGGCAGATTACTGTGCATTTATGTAGTGAGGAACAGGGAAACAGGACATTGAGTACAGGAGTGTTGGTTCCAAGGAACCAGATGAAAGACAGTAGAAGTATCCCAAATTGTATGCACTTTAGTTGTTGTTAAATAGATCATGATTAAAAGTCAAAGTTTAAGCCAGAACTATTCAAATTTAATCTTTTATGTATTGAAATTAATTAACTTTATAATGCAGATTACATTGGAAACAATCATAAACTAAACTATAAATACTGATTCAACAAAAAATGTCTTACGAAAACTGTTGAACATCGTCTCATCAGTACTTCTCTATCCACTCCAGGGTATGAAGGAGTTAACTTGGGCTCAGGAAATAAGAAATTTCTAGTATCATCTTCATAGTTTGCCAGTCTTTCATTTCCTACAACCAGGAAATGAAAATACCATTAGTTACAATTGACAAATTTCCTTTTGTGGTCACTTGCCAGTAATCTTTCAAATGGTTCATCATTAATTATGCAAGTGCTGTCTTAAAAATATATCTGCCGCATTGACATATAAACATTGATGTAACTGCATATTCAGAAACCACAAATAGTGTTTGGGTGTACTATCTGCTTTCTTCCTAAAATTCTAAAACATGGATTCTTATTTTCCAACTGATTGTACATAAAACTCATTCTTATCCTCATGACAGCTTAATGCCAACTCTATTACAAGACTAGACATTAGGGAATATTTTTGGAATTATTCCTGGCTCACAAATTTTAATGTTAAATTAACAAGGCTGAAAACAATTTAAACCAGCTAACACAAATTTAATCTATGATAAGAGGTCACCTACAATTAATGTTCTAATTTGACACACTAACTGTGGATAATTGACCACAAAGACTGGATATTATTAAAATGAAACAAAATATTCACAAGGATAAAAAATTTTTAAAGATCTGAGAAGTCTGCTGAACAGTAATTGAACATGGCCACAAAGAGCAAAAATAGCATTAAAATACAATTTGAACCAAAGATTGATTTCAGGTAATGAGAATACAGGTAATTTCAAGAACTTGTACCTCAGCAGATCTTAGTTTTAGACTAGTGATAATATGTGAAAAAATTAGAATAGTATTCCAGTTTCTGACATCAATGAATAGAACATTATGTATATTGAATCCAGTACTCTTTTACATATACTAGTTACTGGTAAATAGTAAATTGGTTTATTATTGTCACATGTACTGAGGTAAACAACCTGTTTTGCATACTGTTCGTCTGGATCAGTTCATTACAACAGTGCATTGAAGTTAAAGCATACAAGATAAAGCAATAAGAGAATGCAGAATAACAAATACACAATGCTAGAAGAACTCAATAGTCAGGCAGCATCTATGGAGTGGAACAAGCAGTAGACATCTCGGGCAGTGCAGAATAAAGTCTTTCAGTTACAGAGAAGTGCAGTGCAGGTAGACAATGAGGTGCAAGGTCATTATCTCACGAGGGACTAGTGAGATAGAAGCTGACCTTGAGTCTGTAGTATGTGATTTCAGGCTGTTGTGCCTTTTTCCCAATTGGAGAAGGAAGAAGAGGGAATATCCAAGGTTGGGTGGGTTCTTTGATTATGTTGGCTGCTTTATCAAGGCAGTAAGAAGTATGGGCAAAGTCCATAGAGGGGAGGTTGGCTTCCATAATATGTTCTACTGTATCCATACTCTCTGCAGTTTCTTGCGGTCATGGGCAGAGCAGTTACCCAAGCTGTGATTCATCCAGATAGGATGCTTTCTATGGTGCATTGATACAAATCGGTGAGGGTTGAAGGGGCTGTCAAATTTCTTTAGCTCCTGAGGAAGAAGAAGCGCTGATGCACTTTCTTGGTCATGTTGTCACTGTGGTTGGACCAGGATAGGCTTTTGGTGATAGTCACTTAGGAAAATAAAGCTTCCACTCCTCTCAATCTCGGCAACGTGGATGAAATGCATGTGCATTTTCCCCCTTCCTGAAGCCAATGACCAACATTTTTGTTTTAATAACATTGAAGGAAACATTGTTGTCATGACACCTTGCCATTAGGCTTTCTATTTCCTTCCTGTCCTCTGACTGCCCAAAATAGTGGCAAACTTGAAGATGGGGTTAGAACAGAATCTGGCTATGAATGCATAGGGAGTAGAATGGGGGCTGAGGACACAACCTTAAGTGACTTCAGTTTTAAGGATTATCATGAGGAGCTGCTGTGGTCTATCCTTACTGACTGAAGTCTGTTGGTCAGGAAGTCAAAAATTCAAGTATGTGGAAAAATCAAGTTGGTGCTGGATCCCAAGGAAGGCAATATCTAGCATGCCAATGAGATGGTTTTTTATAGCAATTCGTGGTTGAGTCCACTAAGGGGTCAGCTATTCTGGATTGGGCGTTGTGCAATGAACTAGAATTGATCAGAAACCTTAAGGTAAAAGAACCCATGGGGCAAATGATCATAATATGATCAAATTCACACCGAAATTGGAGAAGGAGAAGCTGAAGTCAGATGTATCAGCATTACAGTGGAGTTAAGGGAATTACAGAGGATTGAGAGAGGAGTTGGCCAGAATTGACTGGAAAAGTATACGGGCAGGGATGGTCACAAGGCAGCAATGGCTGGAATTTCTGGAAGCAATTTGGAAGGCACAGGATCCATACATCCCAAAGAGCAAGAAGTATTCTAAAGGCAAGGTGACACAACCATGGCTAACAAAATAAGTCAAAGCCAACATAAAACCCAAAGAGAGGGCATATAATAGAGCAAAAGCTAGTGGTAAGATAGAGAATTGGGAAATAAAGATGGAATACAAAAGTAAGTTAGTTAAAATACTAAAGAAGATACTCAAAGTTTTTTTTTCAGATATGTAAGGTATAAAAGAGAGGCAACAGTAGTCATCACTGGAAAATGATGCTGGAGAGATAGTATTGGGGGAGAAGTAAATGGTGGATGAACTGAATAATTATTTTGCATCAGCATACACTGTGGAAGACAGTAGCAGAATGCCAGATGTTCAAGAGTGTCAGCGGGCAGAATAGTGTGAAGTTGCCATTACTAGGGGGAATGTTCTGTGGAAACTAAAAGGTCAGAAGGTAGATAAGTCACCTGGACCAAGTGGTGTATGCCCCAGGATTCTGAAAGAGGTGGCCGAAGAGATCTTGGAGGCATTAGTAATGATCTTTCAAGAATTACTAGATTCTGGAATGGGTCCAGAAGACTGGAAAATTGCAAATGTCACTCCACTCTTCAAGAAGGGAGAGAGGCAGAATAAAGGAGGTTGAAGGCCAGTTAGTTTGACCTCAGTGGTTGGAAAGGTGTTGGAGTCAATTGTTAAGGATGTGGTTTTAAGGTACTTGGAGGTACATGATGAAATAGGCCATGGTCAGCATGGTTTCCTCAAGGGAAAATCTTGCCTAACAAATCTGTTGGAATTCTTTGAAGAAATGACAAGCAGGTTGAAATCTGATAGGGAGAAAATAAAGTATGATGTAGTGATACTTCAGTGGAGTAAGGGAAATTACAGTGCTTTGAGAGAGGAGTTGGCCAAAATAAATTGGCAGGAGCTGCTGGCAGGGATCTCAGCAGAGCAGTAATGGTGTGTGTTTCTGGGAAAAATGAGGAAGGTGCAGGACATGTGTATTCCAAAAATGAAGAAATACTCAAATGGTAAAATAGCACAACTGTGGCTAACAAGGGAAGTCAAAGCAATTGTAAAAGCAAAAGAAAGGGCATACAGCAAAGCAAAAGTTAGTGGAAAGAAAGAGCATTTGTTGCAAAGTTTGCAGATGATACAAAGGCTGGTGGAGGGGCAGGTAGTGTTGAGGAAACAGGTAGGATGCAGAAGGACTTAGACAGATTAGGAGAATGGGCAAGAAATTGGCAAATGAAATACAGTGTTGGAAAATGCATGATCATGCACTTTAGTAGTAGAAATAAATGTGGGGACTATTTTCTAAACGGAGAGAAAATCCAGGAATCTGGGATGCAGAGGGACTTGGGAGACCTTGTGCAGAACACTCTGAAGGTTAACTTGCAGGTTGAATCGGTGGTGAGGAAGGCAAATGCCATGTTAGCATTCATTTCAAGAGGTCTAGAATACAAGAGCAAGAATGCGATGGTGAGGCTTTATAAGGCACTGGTGAGGCCCCACCTTGAGAATTGTGAACAGTTTTGGGCTCCTCATCTTGGAAAAGATGTGCTGGCATTGAAGAGGGTCCAGAGGAGGTTCACAAGGATGATTCCAGGAATGAAAGGGTTATCATATGAGGAACATTTGATGGCTCTGGGTCTGTACTCGCTCGAATTCAGAAGAATGAGGGGGGATCTCATTGAAACCTTTTGAATTTTGAAAGACCTAGACAGAGTAAATGTAGAAAGGATGTTTGTCATGGTGGGAGAATCTAGGACAAGAGAGAACAGCCTCAGGATAGAGGGGTGCCCTTGCGGAGAAATTTCTTTAGCCAAAGGGTGGTGAATTTGAGGAATTTGTTGCCACATACAGCTGTGGAGGCCAGATCATTGAGTGTATCTAAGGCAGGGATTGATAGGTTTTTGACTGGAAATGGCATTAAAGGTTACGCGAGAAGGCCAGGAACTGGGGATGAGGAGGAGATGAAACAAAGGATCAGCCATGATTGAATGGCAGAACAGACTCGATGGGCCAGATGGCCTAATTCTGCTCCTATGTCTTATGGTCTAGACAAAGTGGAATTGATGTTGTGTATTTGGGGTTTCAAAAGGCCTTTGACAAGGCTGCCTGACAACTTATGAGCCCATGGTATTACAGGAAAGATTCTAGCATGGATAAGGCAGTAGCTGATTGGCAGGAGGCAAAGTGCGGGAATAAAGGGAGCCTTTTCTGGCTGCCTGCTGGTCACTAGTGGTGTTCCACAGGGGTCTGTGTTGGAACCGCTTCTTCTTTTTATGTTATATGTCAATGATTTAGATGACAGAATTGAAGGTTTTTTGCAAAGTTTGCAGATGATACAAAGATAGGTGGAGCAGCAGATAGTTTTGAGGAAGTAGAGTTGCTACAGAGGGACTGAGGCAGATTAGGAGAATGGGAAGAAGTGGCAAATGAAATACAGTGTAGGAATGTGTATGATCATGCACTTTTGTAGAAGAAATAAAAGGGTTGACTATTTTCTAAAAGGAAAAAAAAACTAAGATGCAAAGGGACATGGGAGTCCTTGTGCAGGATCCCCTTAAGGTTAATTTGCAGATTGAGTCTGTAGTGAGGAAGGCAATTGCAATATTAGCATTCATTTCAAGAAGACTAGAATATAAAAGCAAAGATATAATGTTGAGACTTTATAAAGCACTAGTGAGCCCTCACTTGGAGTAATGTGAGCAATTTTGGACACCTTATCTTAGCAAGGACATGCTGACATCGGAGGACGTTCAAAGGAAGTTCGTGAAAATGATTCCAGGATTGAATGGTTTGTCATATGAAGAGCGTTTCATGGCTTTGACCATTAATTTACTGGAATTCAGCAGAGTGAGAGGTGACCTACTTGAAACTAATTGAATAGTGAAAGGCCTTAATAGAGTGGATGTTGTGAAGATGTTTTCTATGGTGAGAGAGTCTAAGACCAGTGGACACAGCCTCAGTATAGTGGGGCGTCCTTTTAGAATAGAGACAAGGAGGAATTTCTTTAGCTAGAGAGTGGAGAATCTGTGGAATTCACTGTTACAGGCAGCTATGGAGGCCAAGTCTTTATGTATATTTAAGGCAGAGGTTGATAGATTCTTGATCAGTCAGGGCGTTAAGGGTGACAGGGGTGGGGGGGGGGGGGAGGCAAGAGGTTAAGGCTGAGAGCTAAAGTGGACCAGCCGTGATGAAATGGCGGAGCAGACTCGATCGGCCAAATGGCCTAATTCTGCTCCTATGTCTTATGGTCCTATGATCCAGCTTCAAAGGGTGTCCCAGGTCTGCAGTTTGGAGATGAGTGTACTTGGAATTATATTATGAAGGTAAAGCTAGAGTTAATGAATAATAGTTATGTACACACTCCAATAGCAATGTGTTGCGTTTATAAAACTTACGTCTAAGATAATAAAAACAATCAAAAGTCTCTTTATTCAGCATTACTCAAACTCCCTACTCACTACTATTCACAATTGTAATTCTGATGGAAGTAAGTATTTTATTTACATCAGGGGGTTGATTCTTTGTATTCTGGTGTAAAACACTTATAATTTTGGTTGGCAATGCTTCATTGCATGGCTGCACTCCCAGATGCAAAGTGCTATTCATTTTACAGTTCAGTAGCAGGACAATACAATATAGGATAGCTCCAATCAAGAACAAAATTCTCCAAACTTTAGTTCATTGTCCAATGCATATTGAGGCTTAATGATAAAAAATGGACATGGTAAAATGTTTAATGCTGTAAGTTGTTATTGATAAATATTGTATACATTTCAGACTGCAGATCTATATAGAACCATAAAACCATGGAACATTACAGCACAGAACAAACAGGCCCTTCGGCCCTTCTTGGCTGTGCCAAACCATTTTCCTGCCTAGTCCCACTGACCTGCACCTGGACCATATCCCTCCATACACCTCTCATCCATGTACCTGTCCAAGTTTTTCTAAAAGTGAACCTGCATTTACCACTTCATGTGGCAGCTCATTCCACACTCCCACCACTCTCTGCGTGAAGAAACCCACTAATGTTCCCTTTAAACGTTCCCCCCCTTCACCCTTAACCCATGATCTCTGGTATTTTTCTCCCCTAACCTCAGTGGAAAAAGCCTGCTTGCATTCACTCTATCTATACCCATCATGATTTTATATACCTCTATCAAATCTCCCCTCATTCTTCTACGCTCCAGGGAATAAAGACCTAACCTATTCAACCTTTCTCTGTAACTCAGTTTCTCAAGTCCTGGCAACATCCTTTTAAACCTTCTCTGCACTCTTTCAACCTTATTAATATCCTTCCTGTAATTGGGTGACCAAAACTGCACACAATACTCCAAATTCGGCCTCACCAATGTCTTATACAACCTCACCATAATATTCCAACTCTTATATTCAATACTTTGATTTATAAAGGCCAATGTACCAAGAGCTCCCCTATTACTACCGCTCTCCTCTTCTTCACCCCTCCCTTCTGCACTGCAGAACCAGACTCAGTGCCAGAGATCCGGCTGCTGCAGCTTGTCCCAGATAAGTCATCCCCCCCCCCCAACAGTATCCAAATCAGTATACTTGTTGTCGAGGGGAATAGCCACAGGGGAGCCCTGCTCTGCCTGCCTTTTTCCCTTCCCTCGCCTAACAGTAACCCAATTACCTGTGTGCTGCTCCTTTGGCATAACTACCTCCCTGAAACTACTATCTATAAACTCCTCATTCTCCCGAATGATCCGGAGGTCATCCAGCTCTTGCTCCAGTTCCCTAACACGGTTTGTTAGGAGCTGCAGCTGGATGCACTTCTTGCAGGTGTTGTTGTCAGGGAGACCAGAGGTCTCCCTGATTTCCCACATCCTGCAAGAGGAGCATTCCAACATCCTGCCTGGCATGCTCTCTACTCTAAACGAACAAAACAAAACTTACCGGAAACTACCCTCGCCTCTGCCTCACAAATCTCTGTTTCTAATTGGCAGCCAACATGTAGAACATAGAACAATACAGCACAGAACAGGCCCTTTGGCCCACAATGTTGTGCCAACCCTTAAACCCTGCCTCCCATATAACCCTCCACCTTAATGTCCTCCAATTTATTTCAGGAAATCAAGACAAACATTTGTAGCATGAGAATGATCCGTCATTGAAGCCCCACCACTACTACTATTTGCACTTGTACGGTGAATGATGAGAATTCTTAATAGCTTATTAAATGAACAAATTTGTCATGTGGAAGAAACATGATTTTTAAGCAAAATATAATATCGAATGTTTAAAATCAAGAAGTAAACTGTAAGATGTTTATAATCCTATCCACGCTGGAGAGACAAATTACAAAATGGGTGACTGCTTTGCAGAACACCTGTTAGCTAAGAATGACAGTGACCTCCTGGTCCCTCTTAAATATAATTCAACATCTCAACCCCATTATGCTCTTATTATTAAAAGCAAATTTCTAACACACATGTTGTTATGACCTTCAGTTTGGAAAAAGATGAATGAGCATAAAACTTGAATTAGAATACTATGAATGGTAGCATCAATTTGAATTACTATTATTCCTCTCAGGCTAAGTCTTATTCCAGCATTCAGCTATGGTCAGGCTTACATACAATAACAGATTACAAAATGAAATCAGGCGCATTGTCATCAACTGTACATCCTTTCCTGATGAGCTTAACACACTATTTGCATGTGTTAAACAGGAGGATGCATCACCATCCACCCTGACAGCCTCCAGTCCACCTGAATCTATAGTCACCATTGAGGATGTAAGATTAGTCTTCCAGAAGGTGAACCTGTGGGAAGCAGGGGCCTGCATGGTTTCTCTGGCTGTGCCCTTAGGTCCTGTGTGGATCAGCTGGCAGAGGGATTTGTAACCTCTCCCTGCTTCAGGTTGTGGTACAATCCAGCTTTAAGAAGAATATTATCATCCCAGTACCCAAGAAAGATAAGATAATGTGCCTTAATGACTGCCGCCTAATGGCTGTAACACATCATGAAGCGTTTTGAGAGCCTGGTCTTGGGATACATCAACTTCAGCTTTTTAGAAAACCCCAACCCACTGCAATTTGTCAATACCAGAACAGGTCTACAGTAGATGCCTTACACTCATCTCAAGAGCACCAAGACAATAAAGGCAATTACATCAATATTGACTACAGTTCTGCCTTCAATACTATTATTTCAAGCAAACTCATTACCAAACTCCAAACCCTGGGTATTGATAACTCCCTCTGAAACTAAGAACAGGCAGCAACACATCCACTGCAATTATTCTAAATACTGGTGCTCCACAAGGTTCAACCCTCAGCCCTCTATTCAACTGCCTGAACACTCATGACTGCATAGCCCGATTCTGCTCTAACTCGATCTACGTTTGCAGAAGATACCACTGTAGTGGACTACATCTCAAATAATGACGAATCGGAGTCCAGGAAAGAGATAGAGAACTTTGTGAAATGGTGTCATGACAGCAACATTACCCTCAATGTCAATAAATAAAAGATCTGGACATTGACTTTGGGAAGTGAGGTGGTGCACATGCCCCTGTCTATATCAACGGTGTTAAGCTTGAGAGGGTTGGTGTCCTGGTCCAGCCATATTGATGTCACAGCTAAGAAAACTCACCAACACCTCTACTTCCTCAGGAGGCTAATGAAATTGGCAAGCCCTCATTTACTATTACCAATTTTATTGATGCTCTATAGAAAGGATTTGTCTGGATGCATAACAGCTTTGTATGGCAACTGCTTTGCTCATGACCGCAAGAAACTGCAGCAAGTTGTGGACACAGATCAGCATACCACAGAATCCAGCCTCCCCCTTAAGGACTCTATCTAAAACTTCTTGCTGCCTCAGTAAAGCAGCTGGTATAATCAAAGACTCACCCACGCCAGATATTCTTTCTTACCCCCTCCCATCAGGCAGAATGCCCAGGAAGCATGTACCAGCAGGCTCACTTCTATCCCACTGTTATCACACTCTTGAACAGAGCTCTTGTATGATGAGATGGGCTCCTGCCCTCACAATCTATCTTGTTATCATCTTGAACATTATTGTTTACTTGTACTGTATTTTTTGGTAGCTGTTTTACTTTATGCCGTATTTTTTTGCCTTATCCCAGCTCATTGCATTGTGTAATAATGTGATCTGTATAACAGTATGCAAGACAAGCTTTTCACTTTATCTTGGTACACATGACAATAGTAAACGAATATCAATAAGAATACCAAAACTATAACTCAAGACAACCTATACACAATCTAGTAAACGTTAAACTCAGGATTGATACATAAAGCATGAGTAACCGGATGGCTTACTTTTGTGATTTGTCTGAACACGTGGCAAAAGTGGACAATATCATATATTGCAAAGAAGGTATTGCAAATAATACTTAAAAATATCAGAAGGTAGTTCACCTGGTTACATTAGTAATTAATTGTAGGATAAGAAACAAATACCATAAATGAACACAATATTTATTCCTGCTGCTGTCATGTGTACAGTTATTAAAAAGAATTCGATGTGGACTAACTACATCTGCTTTTGTAAAAAAAACTAGAAACACTATTGTACTTCAATGAATAATACCTGAAGGAGTGAACTGTATTAACTCAAACCTTGTACTATCACCTGAAAGAAAATAAATTAGCATTAGCAAAGTTTTAGAATTTGTAGAAATAAGTATATTAAATATAAAAATGCACGAGCAGCATCTACGGTATTTGCCTTCAATAGTGCAAAACTAACAAAGTCAATTTCCCTATTTATATTGTAATTTTACCTAAGAATTCTTCTGTAGAAGTTCTAATTGTTTAGTGTAAGCACATTAAAAAGGGTAACTTCCAGGTAGGAATGCTATTGTAGTGAATTGTACTGAACTCTGGGTTAAATTGGAAACTGTTAGGCATTTTCACTCACAAAACAGTCTTGAACTCCATCTTTAATATCTTTATTTTTCCCTTTCAGGGTTCTTTTGAAGACCCTTACCTGGAGTTACACACTGACTACGGTTCTTTGCGGGAGCGGGACCTGCTCTTAGGGTTTCATAACCCGCCGTTGTTGTTCGGCATATCCAGGGCTTAGCCTAAGAGTCCGGCTCGGTTTTGGAGGTGTAGGAGCTTGGGGCTCTGGAGACAGGTGGATTGAAGGTCGGTGTCACGGCAGGAGACCTGTGTGTCATTGGGGGAGTCGGAATATCTACAGCTGTGTGCTCAGATCTTTGGGCACAAAGCTTGAAAAAAAGTAATGTAATGGACTTTTAACATTGTAAACCAGCGAGCTATTTGTTAAGTCTCCCCGCTCGCTGTGAAAATGGAGACACCCCTTTCTCCTCATAAAACGCGAAGTCTTTGGGGTAATTGCAAGTCTATGTCTTTGCTCATGCTTGAGAGCTTGGTGGTGGATGCCGATGCTTTTTTTTTTTGCCAGTGGGGGGAGGGGGTATTGTTGCTTGATTCCACTTATGCATCGGAGGGAGGGGAGCTGGGAGGGGTACTTTGTGGTTCTAACATTTAACTGTCGTTCATTCTTTGGGGCACTCCTCTGTTTTTGTGGATGGCTGTGAAGAAAAAGCATTTCAGGATGTATATTGTATACATTTCTCTGACATTAAATGTACCTTTGGAGCATTTGAAACTGAAGGTGTGATTTACACCAAAATGCACATGCACATTGCATCCCATGCAACTTTTCTTCAGTGTATTATTTGTGAAATTGTTTAGAGATGCACCTGTAACTGGACTGCCAGTGTGCATTATCAAACATAGGACTAGAAGCCCACTTAAACAGGTTCCACTCAAGATACTATCTCTCCTTTGCACACCACCCTTTTCTTCCCTAATTGCGAGTGACAGCGCAGGTTTAGCTAAGTACTGTCAAACACATTTTTCAGATTTGACTAGAAATGGGTTTTGAAGATGCATTTGCTAACTTCGACCTCCCATTAAAGCTCATTGTGTTTTTCTTTGCTGCATGTAGCCTGATCTTTACATCAACCCAGAGGAATTAACATCCATAACTATTCAGTTTCTTTTGTGGTTGTGTTATGAGGACTGGCTTAATTTTTCTACTTCTTCGACTAGGACTATCACTATAGCATGCAAAGACATAAAACCTGTTCTCTTCCAAGTTCAGGCGTTCTCTACTCTTTTCCAGGTCAAATTCATTTCCTCCATGATTGTCAGACTTAGTGAATCATCACCTCCCATTTGCTTAATGTATAGTAGTTTCAATTGGAGCTTGTTATGTGCCTGGATCGTGCCGAGTACTCAGCCCATGAACAGTACAATTAGTACTGGCCAAACATAGAAATCATTTAAATGAGAATGCAGTAGGAAGCTGACATTCCCCATAGAAAGTTTTGGTTGATCAGATATTATGATCCTAATTCTTTGTTTCTGGAATCACCCAAGGTAGGAACCCCATGATTTGAAGACAGGAATGCTACAATTAATTCAAACTGAGTTCTTGGTTTAGTCTTACCTAACTTAATAACTGCTTTCATTTTTGTAGGGAGAACAAGGTAAAACTTCTCATAGAGCTTATTGAGATAAATATATCAGTTTTTACTGTGTAACACTGAGATAAATTTCAAATACAATGTTATTTTTTGCAAATATTACTTACTACCAACAATAATGATTTTGATATAAAGTTATTTGTTTGTTATTAGATAATGATTGATTTTTTTGTACATACGTTCTAAGAATGCAGCAACATCAGCAGGATCAACAATATCTTTCCCAAACACCTGTTGAAGGGAATGGGGTAAATTAAATTGTAGGATACAGATTATAAATGAATATGTTATTAAATAGTATAAAAGCAAAACATAGGAAGCAGTTATTCTATCAGCGGTAAACATTGCCAAAATCACACGAGATTTTATTTAATTTATACATGCCATGAAGGTTGTCAAGAATATTCAGAGATAATCAGAGTTCTCAAGAATGAATCCAAAAAGGATCTTGGATGCAATGTAGGCAATTACGTCAGAATTTACCTAGATTAGTGAAAGTGACAACATCTGGCCCAGTCGAGAAATTTTAACTTTCTGTGGTTTGATTTCAAGGATAACATTCAGGCATGAGCTGATAAAGGGCAAATACTGTTTACACTGCAAAAGTGCTAAGTAAGGACCATCTCGCCTTCACATTTAAAGGCATTTGGTCTCTGAATATTAGCCCAGACACATAATCATTATACTAATTTACCCTATTCATCAACCATTGTTATACATACAATTCTGTATTTAATTTTATGCATCAGACTCATCTAATGTATTACAAACACAAGCAAATACCTCACTTCTGCTCTCTCGTCAATCCACATAATCACTTGTAGAAGAGAGCACAAAATGCTAAAATGATGTACTGTAGAGGTCAGATGATCTGACAAATTTGTGTCCTTCTAATTAAAAATAGAGAAATGAAACATACAGACAGCCCTCCTGAAAAAATAATACCGTAGATTCCGGATTATAAGCCGCTACTTTTTCCCCACATTTTGAACAGCTTTGAACTCTGCGGCCTTTAATCCAGAGCGGCTAATACATGTTTTTTTTTCATGCCGCCTCGTAAACATTTTGCCTCGTAACAGTAGACCAATAAAATTGATGAGTAGTTCACAGAGGTCCAATGAAATTGTACGATAAATCAAGCGCACTTTCACAATTAAATTATTGTAAATCAGTCATTTGTACTCACCCTCATCAACATGGAAAACACTCGAAGAAAAGCATTGTGCTGCCTTTATGGCAGTTACTTAGTTTATAATATTTTCGCTTAGTAATTCATTTGTTAGTTAAAGTTAGAAGTGTTTTAACTATATTTGTTTTCTGTACTACATCCCGGGATGCTATGACGTCATACCCGGTTTCGTCGCGTCTTGTGGGATACCGGTTTGCGATATACGGGAAGGTGGGGGCATTACGCGAGCACATCAGACCCGAGCGCATCGGACCCGAGCGCATCAGACCTGATTAGACCCGATCGCGTTACGCGAGCTCATCAGACCCGAGCGAAAACGCTGCTTTTAAGTTAAAGGCGATCAATAACTTTTCCTGGTAGGCTGCAGTATATATATTTTTACCAGTCGCTAGGAGATATTGGAATGTTGTTCGTGCTGTTCAGTAAAAAAGTATATGCAACGTAATTTGTGTTACCGATACGTATGTATATTTAAAAGTAGCCGTATTACAGGCACGGTTCGAAAAAAAGCATTTGCAATATATATTTGTTTGTTACCATATGGATTTAATTAAAAGTTAAAAAATCCTCACGTGTAATATCTTTCTGTGTAAATATCTCATATTACAACGTGGGACACCTGCGGCCGAAAATCCGGTGCGGCCTAAAATCCGGTGCGGCCTTTACAATTAAAAAATTGATTTTATTTCTAAAATTAGAGCCAGCGGCTTTTAATCAGGTGCGCTCTGTAGTCCGGAATCTACGGTAGGTATTTCTCACACACATATACTGATACAACTTTGGCAAAGTCTGAACAATGAGAAGAATTAATGCAATTATCAAGATTATGACCCGGCTAAGATTAGATCTTATCCCTTTCTTCTACCTTCTAGGGCATTTACTTACACAACAAATATCACAGAATATCCAGAAGGTTAATGCCCCAGAGGACCACATTTTTTTCTGAATGTCCATCAACATAGGATCTGTAGCTTATCCATCAGCCTAAGTACTGACAATTTAATAGCTCCACTTGAAAAGTCAGTTGGTTTTTAACCTGGTAATTCAAAACAAAATGAATCTTTCCTTAGGCAGTAGATGTAAGAACATAATAAATAGCATCTGGAGGATGGGAGCTCTACCATTTGATAAGATCATGGTTGTACCACCTTCTGGTGGTAATGTCATATCCTTCAATTCCAATTGTGCCTAAAATTCTATCAATCTTGAACACATTCAGCAATCCAGCGTTCACTGCCTTCTGGGTGGAGTTCCACCGGTAATCTATCCATTGCACAAAGAATTCCTTTTTCATCTCTGTCATGAATGATTGCACATTATTTTGAGAATATTATGTCTTGTTATAGACACTCCAACCTGAAACAACTATCTGCAATTAAGCTGCTTTAGAATTTACGTTTCAATGAGATCTTTCCGCATTCTTCTAAAAATCAAGAGAGTATAGGCCCCTTTTCCTTAATATTGCCTCATATGCTAAATGTGCTGAACTCTTTCTACCACCAGGACACTGCTGCTTAGTTGGTGAGATTGGCTTTGAACACAATATCCCAGACGTGTTCTCCTCAGAGCTGTGTATAATTTGAGCATAAATCTCTTACTCTTGTACTCAGTTGTTCTTGTAATAAAGACTAACTGCTTGTGAGCATCCAAACTAGCTTTCTGCAGTTTGTTTCCAAGGATAACCTTCAAGTATTGACTAATAAATGGCAAAAACCGCTAACACTGCAAATGTGCTAAGTAAAGACCATCTCCGTTTTGCATTCAATGTCATTATCTTTGGTGAATCGCTTAGTATCAGCATAAGACCAAAAGACGTAGGAGCAGAATTTGACCATTCAGCCTATCAAATCTGCTCCCCTATTCTATTGTAGTTGATTTACTATCCCTCTCAGCCTCATCTCCTGTCTTCTCCCCTTTGAAGCCCTTACTAAAATATATCAACCTCCACTTTAAATATAACCAATGACTTAGCCTCCACAACTTTTGTGGCAATGAGTCCACAGATTTAACACCCTTTGGTGAAAGAAATTCCTCCTCCTCTCTGTTCAGAAGGGATGTCCTCCTATTCTGAGGCTGTGCCTCGGGTCCTAGACTCCCACACTTACGAAATATGCTCTCCACATCCACTCTATTATAGGCCTTTCAATGAGATTCCCCCCCACCCCCCCATTCTTCCGAAATCCAGTGAGTAAAGAGTCAGAACCATCAAATGTTTCTCCTCTGTTAACCCTTTCATTCCCGTGATCATTTTGATTAACCTCCTCTGGACCCTCTGCAATGCCAACACAGTCTTTCTTAGGTAGGGGGCCTAAAATACTTCCAGTGCAGTCTGACCAATGCCTTATAAAGCCTCAGGGTTACATCCTTGCTTTTATGTTCTAGTCCTCTCAAAATGAATGCTAACATTACATTTGCCTTAACTACCACCAACTCAACCTGCAAGTTAACCTTCAGGGATTCCTGCATGAGAACTCTTAAGTCCCTTTGCACATCTGATTTTTGAATTTTCTCCCCATTTCAAAAACAGTGTAAACCTCTATTCCTTCTTCCGAAGCACATGTCCATACAATTTCGTACACTATATTCCATTTACCACCTCTTTGCCCAAACTCCTAATATGTCTAAATTCTTCTGCAGACTCCCTGCTTCCTGAATACTACAAACCCCTCCACCTATTTTTGTATTATCTGCAAACTTGGCCACAAAGACATCAATTTTGTCATCCAAATCATTGACCTACCACATGACAAGAAGTGATCCCAACATTGACACATACCATTTCTCACCAGCAGCCAACTAGGAAAGGCCCCTTTTATTTCCACTCATTGTCTTCTTCCATTCAGCCAATCTTCTGTCCATGCTAGTATCTTTCCTGTAAGTCACCACTGACTAGGAATTTAACTGGATCACCTATATAAATAACTGCTTATAAGAACAGGTTAGAGATTGGGTATTCTGCACTGAGTGACTCAGATCCTAATTCCACTATCTACAAAGTTAAAATCAAGAGAACGATAGGGTATTCTCCATTTGTCTGGAAGAGCAGCTCTAACAACTTCCAAAAAGCTCAACGTGATTCAAGACAAAGCAGCCCACTTAAGTCGAACCCATCCATCACATGCATTGTGGTTACACTGTCCATCATGTACAGCATGAAGTCCACGGTAGCCACTCACCTAAATTGATCCAACAGCACACCGAATCCCATAACCTCTACTAAAAAAGGACAAAGGTAATAGGTACATGGAAACACCAGCACCTGCACATTTTCCTCCAGGCTTCACACCATTCTGACTTGCAAACATATTACTGGTCTTCCATCATCAGTCGGCATACACACTGAACCTCCCTACCCAATAAGACTAGAAGAGCACCTTGAACCGAAGAGCTTCAGCAATTCATAAGGGTTTCTTCTCAAGAACAATCTAAAATAGGGAATAAATGCTTTCTTTGCTAATAATACCTAGATCTTGAAAAATTAATGAAAAAAACAATGTCCTTCTAAACATCAATCAGTTTTAAACTCGCATAACTAAAGTATCCTACTTTTCTACTTTTTCTATCCAAGTAGAAAACTTCAAATTTTTGCACATTCCATTGTACGTGTCATGTCCTTGCCCATTCATTTAGCCTGAATACCTCCTGCAGAACACCTCTGCATGCTTCTTACAGTCCACTTAGATGTCTAGCAACAGCAGCTTTGGGTATATTACACATGATGTCCTCATCCAAATAGCTGAAAAAGATTATGAACAGTTGGGGCCCAAACACCAATCCACGTGACACCACAATAGTCACAGCCTCAATACGAAAATTTATTCCTAATCTATTTTTGACAAATAATCATCAATTCCATGCTATAATATACTGTACTGTGTGGTTTAACTTTACTTAATTGTCTCTTGTGTGGTATGTTACAGGGCTTTTGAAAGTCCAAATATATCACATCAACTAGTTCACCTATTCTGCTCATTATGTTTGTGATATCTTGCTTGATCTCCTTATGGCTGAATTTGCATAACATTGTTGTAAGTGCAGTTGTCTTCCCCTGGTGATATTATAACCAAAAGTTCTGAGAAGAGAGTTCTCAACAGCACTGCCTCCAAATCAGCATAAATAATACATGACATTGAAGCAGTGAATACATGATTCACAAGATCATTAAATTGTAACTGCCTGAAGTTATGAACATGTTTGACCAAAGTAATATGATACTGTTTACTTCTTCACCCGTAACAACATCCTTTAAGACTTAGGTTTTTGTAATTATATAAAGCCTTTTCTGGGTGGCTAACATAGACCCTTGGAATTAAAATTAGGGTAATGAGGAAATGGCAGAAGCTTTGAATGACTATGTTGTGACAGCCTTCATGGTGGAGGACACATCTAACATGCCAAAGAGAGATGCTATGGATGTGATTGGAGGTGAGGACCTCGATACAATAGCTATCACTAAAAAGTAAGTGTTGTG
The DNA here is from genome assembly GCF_048418815.1 of Hemitrygon akajei. NCBI lineage: Eukaryota > Metazoa > Chordata > Chondrichthyes > Myliobatiformes > Dasyatidae > Hemitrygon > Hemitrygon akajei. The sequence goes on from NC_133125.1 coordinate 55,751,521, forward strand.
CAAACTTGTGGGCTTGAAGATAGATAAGCCCCGTGGCTCTGGTGGAATGCATCCCAGAGTACTAAAAGAAATGGCAGACATTATAGTAGAGGCTTAGTGATAATTTACCAAAATTCCCTGGACTCAGGGAAGATCCCAGCGAATTTGAAGACAGTGAATGTCACACCACTGTTCAAAAATGGATGTAGGCAAAAGGCAGGTAACTAAAGGCCAATTAGTTCTACATCTGTAGTTGGGAAAATGCTTGAAGCTATCATTAAAGAAGAAATAGCGAGATATCTGGAAAGAAATGGATCCATCAGGCAAATACAGCATGGATTCAACAAAGGCAGGTCCTTTTTGACCAACTTACTGGAGTTCTTTGAGGATATAATGAACGCAATGGATAGAGGGGAAGATATAGACGTTATTTACTTTGATTTCCAGAAGGCATTCGATAAGGTGCCACATAAAAGACTTATCCATAAGATAAGGATGCATAGAGTTGGGGGTGATGTATTAGCATCAATAGAGGATTGGTTAACTAATAGAGAACAGAGAGTTGGGATACATGGGTGTAACTCTGGTTGGCAATCAGTGGTGTGCAGTGTGCCGTAGGGGTCAGTGCTGGAATTCGCAATTGTTCACGATATACTGTACATTAACAATCTGGAAGAGGGGACCGAGTGTAGTGTATCTAAAAGTAAATTGTGCAGAAGATATGGAGAGTATACAGAGAGATACAGATAAGTTAATTGAATGGGCAAGGGTCTGGCAGATGGAATACAATGTTGGTAAATGTGAGGTCATCCACTTTGGAATGAAATATGGAAGGGCAGGTTATTATTTAAATGGTAAAAAATTGCAGCATGCTGCTGTGCAGAGGGAGTTGGGAGTGTTTGTGTATGACTCATAAAAGGTTGGTTTGTAGGTGCAGCAGGCTATCAAGAAGGCAAATGGAACGTTGGCCATTGCTAGAGGGATTGAATTTAAGAGAAGGGAGGTAATGCTGCAGCTATATAGGGTACAGTACTGGTGAGGCCACACATTGAGTAATGCGTGCAGTTCTGGTCTCCTTACTTGAGGAAGGATATATTGGCTTTGGAGGTGGTGCTGAGGAGGTTACCAGGTTGATTCCAGAGATGAGGGTGCTAGATTATGAGGAGAGATTGAGTTGTACTCACTGGAATTCAGAAGAATGAAAGATCTTATAGAAACATATAAAATTATGAAAGGGATATAAGAGGCATTGTTTCCACTGGCGGGTGAGACTAGAACTAGGGGACGTAGACTCAAGATTTGGGGGAGTAGATTTAAGACAGAAATGAGGAAGAACTGCTTTTCCCAGAGAGTGGTGAATCTGTGGAATTCTCTGCCCAATGAAGCAGTGGAGGCTACCTCAGTAAATCTATTTAAGACAAGGTTGGATAGATTTTTGCATAGTAGGGGAATTAAGGGTTATGGGGGAAAGACAGGTAGGTGGAGGTGAGTTCATGGCCAGATCAGCCATGATCTTATTGAATGGCTGAAGAGGCTCGCTGGGCCAGATGACTTACTTCTGCTCTTATTTCTTATGTTCTTATCCTATGGACTAACCTGCCATTTTTTTTTGTTTCACAGTGATCAGCAATTCATTAGAGAACATAGTAAATGGATGTACAATGAGTGATTTGCAAATAAAGGACGCTTTCATATAAATAGCTGGGTGGTGTGTTTGCTGTAATTCTGGTATTGGAGATGATCACAAGATTTTACTAATTAGGTGAACCTTAGGTGAACATTAGGTGAACCTCTGTAATATTCCAGGTAGCTTGTAAGCAGCTAGAGTGGCAATAGATCTCCTGTCTTTATCTTTCTGTTTATCCTCCTTAAACAAGGATATGATGAACTGTCTGACCATATTCCCCTCTGCTCTGTAATATCTACAATTTTGGATGTACTCACTGTTGACTTCTGCAGGTTGTGTGCAGAAACTTGTCCAGGTACAATTCAAAGGCCTTGTGGTATTAAACCTTGTGGTCACATACATCTGGTTGTAGTAATCCTGTGCTTCATTAGGTAAGTTTCTCATAGGAATCATACAATAAGTTTGAAGTGGACTTCTATAAACTTTAAATTCGTTGATGCAAAACAGTGCAATTTACAGATGTCAAATGACTGAGTTTCACCTGCTTAACATAGTGGAATTGAAATTAAAATGTTTGGCCTCTGGGAAGTTCTGCTTTTGGTGAATAGATCAGAGGTGCTCAATGAAGTGGTCCCCCAATTTATGATGGGTCACAGCAATATTGAGGATGCCGCATTGGGAGCACCAGACACAATAGATAACCCCAGAAGATTCCCAGGTGAAGTGTTGCCTCTCATGGAAGGACTTTGGAGCCTCGACTGGAGATAAGGTAGGAGGCGTATGGGCAGGGGTATCACTTAGATTACTTGCAGGAATAATGGATTGTCTCACAATCAAGCAGGAAGGTATGTCCTGGATACTGTTAAGCCTTCTGAATGCTTTTGGGGCTTCATACCAACAGTCAATAGCAAAATTACTATCCCCTCTTGACATACTCAGAGGATAGCTTTGATTATGAGAAAGGTTTTGAGTCAGAAATTGAGTCTTTTGCTTAAAATTATGCAACCTTTGCTTTGCAGACAGTTTTTATGCCGATTGTCCAGATCTCTTAAATGGTGAACTTCAGAAAGTTGATGATATGGATTGAATGATAGAATGTTGGGTAATGAGACAAAGTCATTTTCTTGCACTTCAGTAGTACAAATTTTAATGCACTTGTCTTCCCAAAATCTAAAAGATGAAAAAATCTTGTTGCATGTGATGCCAAATTACTTCACTGTCTGAAAAGTTGTGAGAAGTATGCAAAGCTCTATGGACATCAGAAAATATCTCTAATTCTGACTTTATGATGCAGGGAAGATGTTTGAACGCATAATTGGTTGTGCCTAGAGTGTTGCCATTATGAATTTTTATGGAGATAACCCAAAATTAAGTTGACTGACTTCCATTAGCTTAACAATCTTCCTGTGTGCAAGATACAACTTCAGTTGGTACAAAGTTCTGGAAAAACAAAAGAAAACTGCTGTTGCTAGAAATCTGAAATGAATACATGAAATATTAGATATAGATGACAGGTCTGACAGCATCTGTGGAAAGAGAAACATAAGTAATTGTGTTGACTTCAAGGCATTTGTTTAGTTTATTATATTTTCACTTTAGTAATTCGTTTGTTATCGTTTTCTAGTTAAAGTTAAGGTTGTTTAAAGTAAATTCGTTGTCTGTGATATATCGCGGCATGCGATGACGTCACCCCTATTTCGCCGCGTCTTGTGGGAAAATACCGGTTTGGAGAAACGGGAAGGAGGGGGCTTATATGTGTGTAGGATCAGCGCGAGAAAAGTTTTCTTTCTACGCACTAGAAACATCGGAGAAGCAACGCCGTAAGTTCATGAGATAATCGATATGTTAAATTAAAAATGTTAATGCTGATTCTGTTAAAAGTAATGATGATTGATAAAGTTTATGTTTTCTGTTATTTAAAGAGTTGCGGATAGTTTGTGTTGATGTATTTAAAGCCAGTCAATGGCGTAGGTAGATTCCGACTGTATGTTGCACTTTAATGTAATATAGTGTTGTAGTTATACTTTTGCAAGTACTTATGATGTAAATGTGATGTCAAGAAGGAAACAAATACTGTATATATTTTGTATTGTTTTATCAACAGTTTTCACCATACGTTAATGTGGAAGAGTGAACAGTAAACGGTTAATCTTACTGGGACTGCCTCATTGACTGGTTTATGCTTGGTGTTTAGTTCAGAGTTCTTTTACACCTGTGCGAGAACACTATAGTAATATTTCAAGTTGACCGCCTTTCTTCAGAACTAGAAAAGCAAAAAAAAAAGCATGTTTCAAGTTGCAGAGGCATGGGTGGAATGGAGAGAACTAGAGGCCTACTGAAGTTTCTTCATCACAGACTACCTCCAGCATTTTCTGGTTTAAGTGCAACATCCTTGACTTTAACTTTATTAGATATTTTTGATGCCACATCACCGTCAACTGTTGTCATGATGACAAGAATGCTCATTTTCAAATTATACCTCTGGAATTCCTGAGATTTTGTTAAAGATTTTCCGGTCATTGAGTCAAAGAGCAATCAGCACAGATACTGATCTTTCGGTCCAATAAATCTATGCTGATCACATTTTCACCTACTAAATCCTAACTTTCAGCATTTGGCCCAAATCCCTCCAGGACTCTTCCCTCGTTTTAAATGTTACTATTGTACCAGCCTCAACCACTTCCTCGGGTAACTTATTCCATATACTCCCTGTGAAAGGCCCCCTCAGGTCTCTTTTAAATTTTTCCCTGCTCACCTCACCCAAAATCTATACTGGTGAAAAGATTATAACCATCTACCTTATCTATGGCCCTCATAATTTTAAACATTTCTATAAAGCCACCCCTCCTCATTACCTCCTAATTTTGGGTCATCTGCAGACTAGCTGATCAAGCCTTATAACTAATGAATAACAAGGATCTCAACACTGGCTCTTGAGGCACACTACTAGCCAGTGTTACCTTTCTGAAAAACCAAATTTAATTACCACCCTCTGCTTCTTACCTCTAAGCTAATTTTGAATCCAGCTAACTAGCTTAGCTCTTCCTGGATTTCATGGAACATTACCTTCCATCTAAGCTGCCATGGAGACCTTGTTGAAAGCTTTGCTAAAGTTCATATAGTCACCATCCAGCCTCATTATTCCTTTCAGGTTACCTCTTCAATGAATTTTAAAAGGTACATCAAACATAACTTTCAAAACACATAGCCATGCTGACTCCTCCTAATCATACTTTGTCTGTCCAAAATCTGGTAGATTCTTGCCTTAAGAACTTGCTCCAGTACCTTCCCCACCAGAGATGTCAGGCTGACTGGCCTACAGTTCCCTTGCTTGTTTTTGCTACCTGTCTTACACAATGGAACAACATAAGCCATGTTCCAGTCTTTGGAAGTTTCACCAGTGGCCGACAATGAAGAAAATATCTCTGCAGGGGCCTCCAGAGTTTCTTCTCCAACCTCCCAGAAGTCTGCGATAGTGCTCTGTCAGGCCTTGGGGATTTATCTAACGTAATGTACTGAAGGGTTGCAAATACCTCCTCCCTGGTAATATGAATGTTTTCCAGAATATCCACATTTGTTTCCCTTTTCTCTTGAACAACCATGATTTCTCGAGTAAACATCAAGGAGAAAAAGTCATTAAAAATTCCACCCATCTCCTGCGGCTCAAGACATAGATGGTTCTGCTGATGTCTGGAGTCATGCTGTGGAACAAGAAATAGTGATTGGTCTCTGGATCCTTCTTAGATGGAGCCTTTTTCAATGAATTATATTATTAATGTTGCCAATGCATTTTGTAGCACCAGTGATCCAGGTTCAATTCCAAAGCTGTCTGTAAAGAGTTTATACATTGTTCCCCATGACTGTGTGGGTTTCCTCTGGGAGCACCAGTTTCCACTCACATTCCAGGGACGTGCAGGTTAGTAGATTAGTTGGTCACTTGGGTGTAATTAGGCAGCATGGGCTTGTTGGGCCAGAAGGGTCTGTTGGCATGTTGTATAAATAAATAAATAAATAAATAAACAAATAAATGCAGTTAAACTTTATCATGCTGCTTGAAAAGTCAGCTGTGCTTGTCAGTTGCTCTTCATCCTCAGATATTCACCTCAGAAAATACAAGATTTCTGCATGTTTTAGTTTCAAAGACATTAGAAAATACAATGCCTCAACCACTTACATGGCTCATCCTCATTTACTTCAAGTTCACTGTTATCTACTTTTACTTCCTCTCTAACCTATTAAAATACATGAGCAATAACATGGAACTGCAGGGGACAAGGGGAGTGGGAAGAGCTACAAGATAATTAGAGAGGAAGATGGAAAAGAATGAAATAGACAGATAAGGAAGGTGTTTTGCTAGTCATTCTACTCTGCCCTATCAACATAATCTTCATCTGCATCGAGTTTTGTAGTTATGGTTACATAGGAAAGGAGGGAAGAAGCTAATAATTTCTGAACAATAAGTTTAAGGATAGAGGGAAAGAGAAATAGGCTATACCCTGATTTGACAAGATGCTAGCACCAAAGAGAGGATTGAATTGCTGAGCACCAAAACTTTTTTTTTCTTCAAAGGAATAAGCAATTTAAAGTTGAAAATTACACCTCATTTAGCAACATAATCAATGTATGACACTTTGACATGAAAGAAAAGAGAACAAGGATACCAGTTAAAGATTACTTGGCACATGATTCATGATTTAAGTTTATTTGTCCCATGTGCAATGAAATATACAGTAAAATGCATCATTGTCTCTGAAGTAAAGAGGTATAGGCTGGAAGGAGTGAAAGTGGAGGAGCTTTGGATTGCACGTGCCAGTTATTTCTGTTGAGTAGATTGTGCGACCTCGGCTTGCTGAGGGAATCGGGCCTGCAGTCCTTGGAGTCACCGGATGCTGGTGGCCGGAGGTGGGGACATCATAAGCGGCGTGCGAGGAAGCGGAAGCAAGGTGAGTGGGCAGGAAGGAGTTCGTGCCAGGAAAAAAGCAAGCCCCAGCCGGCCGGCTCTCCTGTCCATTCTGCTCTCCAATGGACATTAAATTGGACTACATCTGTGGCAACGAAATACTCGGCGGGAATACAGAAACGGATGGAATCCCGGATGCCGCCATTCAGCTGATTATTTATGTAACAGATTTTCCCCTAAGCCATCGGACTACCAACCTACTGACATCTGCTGTGCCTATTGTCTTGTTTATTATTTATACCTGTTTATTATTAACACTGTTCTGTGTTAATTTATGCAGCCCTGGGTAGGTCTGTAGTCTAGTGTAGTTCTTGTGTTGGTTTATGTAGTTCAGTGTAGTTTTTGTATTGTTCATGTAGCACCATGGTCCTGAAAAACATTGTCTCATATTTACTGTGTACTGTACCAGCAGTTATGGTCGAAATGACAATAAAAAGTGACTTGACTTTGACAGTATACTTATCCGGGTACTGAAAACCTGTGCAAACTAATTGGCTAGAGTGTCTTACTGCTGTGGTTTGAGGTTCCCACCTGCTCCAAAAGGAGTTTCAATCATACTGGTGCTCAAGAAGAATAGTGTGACCTGCCTCAATGTCTTTCACTTAATAGCACTCACGTTTACCATAATGACGTGTTGTGAAAAGTTGGCTGAGGCTAGAATTAATCACTGCCTGAGCAAAGACCTGGATCTACTGCCACGACAGGACTACAGCAGACACAATCTCACTGGCACTCCCCTCTGCTTTGATGCATCTAGACAACTGTAAAACTTATGTCAGGCTATTATTTATTGATTACAACTTGGAATTCAACACCATCAATCCCTCGGTACTCAAATCTTGGGGATCCGTACCTCGCTCTGCAACTGGATCCTCAACTTCCTTAATTGGGAGAGTACTGTCAATGCTAATCAATAGTAATACCTCCTCCTCGCTGTCAATCAACACAGGCATACGTGAAGCCAGCATGCTTAATCCATCCTTCCATGAGCATGTGGATAAACACAACTAAACTGTACTGTATAAATTTGCCATTGACACCACAGTTATCAGTGGAATCTCAGATGGAAAAGGAGTCACAAAATTATAGAGTATATAGCATATAAACATATTCCATCCAAGCTAGTCCCATGTGCCACCATTTGGCTCATAACTTTCAAAACTTTTCCAATCCATGTGCTAGTCTAACTGTCTATTAAAAATAGTTATTGTACCTGCCTCAACTACTTCCTTCAGCCTCTCATTCTGCACAGATATCACACTTTGTATAAAAGTTGCCCTTAAACCTATACTCTCAAGCTTTTGATTCCCCAACTCTGGGAAAAAGTGCTGAGTGCATCCACTGTATCTGACTCTTCATGAACTCATACATCTCTATAAGATCACCACTGTCTCTTCTACTCAGAAGGATAAAGTCCTAGCCTGTCCATCCTCTCCCTATAGCTCAGTTGAGGAACAGCCTGGAAAATCTTTACTGCACTCGTTCCAGTTTAGTTCCTGTAGCAGAGCGACCAAATCTGAACACTATGAGTCCTGTATCATGACCACCTAATCTTTATACTCAGTCCCATGACTTTAGAAGACTCGTCTGCTGAAAGCCTTCTTCACCACTTGCCTACCTGTGACCCCACTTTCTCTGAACCATGTACTTGTACTCCACCATCCCTCTGTGTTATTAACATTTCCCAAGGCCTTGTCATTCACTGGAAATCCAATCTAGATTTGACTTTTCAAAATGCAACACCTTGTACTTAACTGAATTATACTCCATTTGCTATTCCTCAGGCCACCTACTCAGCTGATCTAGATCCTCCGATCCTCCTAAAGAAGGCTTACAGGAGTGAGATAGATCGGTTGGTTGAGTGGTATCGCAACAACCTCACACTCAATGATAGCAAGTCCAAGGAATTGATTGTAAATTACAGGAGGGGGAAGTTAGACAAACATACACCAGTCTTCTTTGCAGAGTCAGTGGTGGAAAAGGTGAGCAGTTTCAAGTTCCTGGGCATCAAGTCAAGTCAAGTCAAGTCACTTTTTATTGTCATTTCGACCATAACTGCTGGTACAGTACACAGTAAAAATGAGACAACATTTTTCAGGACCATGGTCCTTCAATATCTTGAAGGATCTATACTGTGCCCAACAAGCTGAGACAACCATGAAGAAGGCACAGCAGCATCTCTCTTTCATTAGGAGATTCTGTATGTCACCAAAGACAAGATGTATGATGGAGAGGACTCTTTGACTAGTTGCATCATAGCCTAGTATAGAGTCTCCAATACACAGGATCACAAGAGGATGCAGAGGATTGTAGACTCAACTAGCTGCATTCCTGGTACAAAACTCATCCCCACATTGAGGATATCTTCAAGAGACAGTTCCTGAAGAAGGTGGCATCATCCCTAAGGACCCTCACCATCTGGGACATGCCCCCTTCTTGTTACTACCATCAGGGAGGTGGTAGGGGAGCCTGAAGGCCCACATTCAGTTATTCAGAAACAGATTCTTCTCCTCCACCATTGGCCTTCTGAAGAGTCCCTTGATACTTTTTCACTATTCCTTTAGTTTTGCACTATTTATTTAGCTTCATAATTTACAATAACTTTATGCCTGCACTGTTGCAAAGCACATTTCATATCATTTAAGTCAGTGAATATAAATCTGAATCGGATTCTGCTTCTGAGACTACACTGTGAAGTGCTTGATGTACAAGTTGCTTTAAAGGAGAGAATCATGTGCTGCTGCCCAGGGTGGCTAATGCATTGCCTTGATGAGGCTACCAAACCCAGCAGCATCATTCCACAACTCTCCAGGTAATGGAGTTGCCACTTCCTGTCAGAGGATGAGGAGACCTAATAGCATCCAGAGAGGTTATTACACTATTTCACCCACAATAGTACTTACACCCTATAAGCATCATCCTTGGCTTGTTAGGCATGCAACTGGACTAATGCCCAAAGCAGCCCAGGAGTGCTCCAAAGATATGAAGCCTCCAAAAAAGCAGTTAAGGAGAAGGTGCTTACTTCTATATTAGCACAACAATTCTGTCCTTATATTCTACACCTCAGCGAAAATAGAAAATACCCATATAAGATATTGTCTTTCATACCTGTCCTGTCTTGGAGTAATCCTGTGTTCTGAAGTCACTATTTCTCAGTACCCTAACATTTATGGTGCAGTCCTTTCCCATTCATACAAAAAATGCATTACCTCATACTAGAGGGAATTCAATTTCCTACTTTTCTTTGTTGTAGTCTACCAATAATTTCACCCATATTAACCACACATCTAATTTTTGTATCCTCTCCCTCTCCCAGCACAGATTTGTCTCAATCTCTAAGAATGGCATGCCAAAATATGATTATATGACTCAACAGAACTGTCATCAAGGCTGTAGACCTATCTTCTGATCAATACATTGATACTAAATCAATGTAATAATACGTTATACAGTATATCAAAACAGTTTTTTTTAGTTTCCAACTTTATGATGTGTGCTCCTGATGTTAATAGCATATTGCAACATTTGTCAATGAGATGGTTCAATGTAACATAACCAATTTGGTATAAAGCTTTTAACAAAATATCCAGGCTCCAAAAGTTCAATGTATGGAGGAGTTAAAATAGCAAAACAACCTGGAAGCAATTCCAGATATGTACCATTATAAAAGGTTTAGAAAAACATCTCTTAAAAATTTAAGACAATCCTGCCTGTCCTCCAAAGTCTATTTACATATAAAATACCAATAAAAGAGAACGGAAAACAATTGACAGTAACTCATACTGAACTAGAAACTCAAATTTAACAATTATTCTCCACACAGGTTAATAAATAGAAGTAGCTGCTATAAAAATAACCACTGGCAGCAAGAAGAATGTGATAATCAAGATATTTATAACTTCATTCACAAAATCATTAAGCTTAACAGTGCCGTACCAATATCAATGAAGCCTCAAGGCATAAAAATCATGAGAAGACAAGCTGAAATTCAATTACTAACACAGCCAAATAAACACCCATTAGGTCAGTGAGAAAATCATTGGAAAACAACAAAATATGTGCATCTTATTCTAATAAATTCAAACAGAAGTACTTCCAAGGTTGTTTAACCCAGATTGAGACCCTACCATACACCACAGCAGATGAAATCTTACTGCTTTTTGTACTGCTGTATTCATCTCCTCCCAGACTGAACATTGCAATCAATGTAAGTTTGTATCACATACCAAGATAATGCACAGCAACTTGGTACATTTATCACTTATATTTTCCTGCATTTCCTTAATACGTTGTAAATTACTTAGACCATTGAGTTTATGATAGGTAAGAGAATCACATCACTCCTTTTCCTGCTTATTTCACTTTCTCCCTAGCATGTTTATTCATGAACACATAATTAATTACAGGGTATTTCACAATTGTACTAATATACCGTATCTTTCGCTGCGATCTACGTAGCTCCGGCTGCAATTGCACAGGTGCCGGAGGTGTTGATGGCACAGGTGCCGGAGGTGGTGATTGCACCGGAGACGGAGATTGGGCTGGTTCTGGCCCAACTGGAGGTGTCAGGGATCCCTCACGTGTGTGCGAGGCCCCCGGAATAGACGCGTACGAGATGCCCGGTACATGAGCGTTGTGAGGAGTCTGGGTGTGGCACGGTGTGTGCGGTGTCACCTCGGGTACAGGGTTCATAGTTACCGTGGAGTGTACGGGGTAGTGGTCTGCTGCTCCGGCGGGCGCCAGGTCGCGGACAGAGACCGTGTCCTCCCGCCCATCAGGCAAGACCACGTAGGCATACTGGGGGTTAGCATGCAGGAGGTGAACCCTCTCGACCAGCGGAGAGTATTTATTACTCCTCACATGTTTACGTAGCAGCACTGGCCCCGGGGACGTCAGCCAAACTGGTAGGGTGGTCCCAGTGACAGACTTCCTGGGAAAAGAGAATAGGCGTTCGTGAGGGGTGGCATTAGTGGACGTACACAACAGGGAGCGGATAGAGTGGAGTGCCTCAGGGAGGACCTCCTGCCATCGGGAGACCGGCAACCCTTTTGACTTAAGGGCTAAAAGTGTGGCCAGTTTGTACCGGTCCACCATCCGGTCCATCTCCCTCTGGAAGACTGAGACACCATTTGTGACACCAAATGGGACGCGCAGGAAGTGATAGAGCCTGCCACCCGCCTCGAAGGCGGTGTAGGGGCGGTCCTCTGGGCGGATGGGGAGCTGGTGATAAGCGGATTTCAGATCTATCGTCAAGTACACCTTGTACTGAGCTATCTGGTTGACCATATCCGCGATGCGGGGTAGGGGGTACGCGTCAAGCTGCGTGAACCTATTGATGGTCTGACTATAGTCCACAACCATCCTGTTTTTCTGCCCAGTCCGAACAACAACCACCTGGGACCGCCAAGGACTTGTGCTTGGCTCAATGATCCCCTCCCCGAGTAGCCGCTGCACCTCTGACTGAATGAAGTCCCCTGCGCTGTACCTCCTGCTTTTAGTCGCCACCGGTTTACAGTCGGGGGTCAGGTTGGTGAACAGCGATGGGGGAGGGATCTTGAGGGTGGAGAGACTGCAAGTAGTGTCAGTAGCACAGCTATTGGCATGGTGCTGGGCGGGATGTGTGGTTCGGTGTGTATGTGCGTGTGGTAACGGAGTATATGGCGAAGTCCCACCAAACTGAGGATTCCTGACAGTGAGTGGTGGGAGGGGCCCGTCATATGCCATAGTCACACTTTCGAGATGGCTCTGGAAGTCCAGGCCCAATAGCACAGGTGAGCACAGTCGAGGCATGACCAGGAGCGCAAAGTTCCGATATTCTGTGCCCTGCACCACCAATGTCGCTACACAACCCCCCCGGATGTCTGTGGAATGCGACCCAGAAGCCAAGGTGATCCTCTGACTTACCAGCTGTGTCACGAGTCCACAGCGTTGCACTGTGGCCGGGTCAATAAAACTCTCAGTGCTGCCTATGTCAAACAGGCAGCTAGTCCTGTGTCCCTCCACCAGGATGTCCATCATTGACCTAGCGAGCTGGTGCGGAGCGCTTTGATCGAGGGTTACGGTGGCCAGAGTTGAGCCGTCCAGATACCCGGTAAACTCCGGCGAGTCGGGCGCGGGGCATGGTGACGCCGGCAAAGATGGCCGCTCACATCCGGGCATGCAAGATGGCGGCCCCCAGGTCGCACACGGGTAGGTAGGGGCGGGGCATGGTGACGCCGGCAAAGATGGTTGTTCATATCCGGGCATGCAAGATGGTGGCCCCCAGGTCTCAGACGCAGCGCTGCTCGACCCCGCGCACGGTTTAGACTTACAGACCTTGGCGAAATGGCCCTTTTTCCCGCAGCTGGAGCAGGTCGCTTCGCGAGCTGGACAACTGTTTCTAGAATGTTTCAGGAGCCCACAAAAGTAACAAAATTTACTGCCTGACGAGTTCGGGGAGTTCGTGGAACCGCGACTGGCAGCGGCGTTGGCGAATTCGCTCACGGGGACCGGTGGCGGCGGGGCCGGAGACGTCCACGGACCCAGCGGGGAATCGCGCGGCTGGACCGCGTCGGCGTAGAGCAGAGCAGCCTCCAGCGTATCAGCCGTCTCGATCGCTGAGCATAAGGTCAGATCAGCTTTTTCCAGCAGCCGCTGGCGCACATACACCGACCTGATTCCGGTCACAAAGGCGTCTCGGACCAAGAGTTCCGCATGCTGTTCCGCTGTGAGTGTTTTGCAGTCACAAGTCTGCACGAGTGCCTGTAGAGCTCGGAGAAATTCAGCAGTCGACTCCGTAGGCCGCTGTTTGCGCGTGGCTAAGCGATGTCTGGCGTAGATGGCGTTCACCGGCCGCAGGTACTGGCTTTTGAGGGCGTCAAGCGCCCCTTCGTAGGTCGAGCGGTCCCTGATGAATGAATAAACTTTTGGGGCGACTCTCGAGAGGAGAATTCTGTGCCTAACAGCGGGGTCAGTTGCACGAACCTCCTCCAAGTATGATTGGAAGCATGCAAGCCAGAGTTCAAAGGCAAGAGCTGCTTCAGGGTCTTGGGGGTCCAAATCCAATCGTTCCGGGCGTAAAACAGTTTCCATGCTTTAACTTCCAGTCAATAAAATTGATGCACCATCAATAACTCACGCTGAGACGTAGGAAGCGAGGTATCGGCTCTTATTGACTGGAAGAATGAACAACACTACATCCTGGGGAATGAGGCAGGGCAACAGGCCTCAGTCGCCTTTATACAGGGGTCTGTGGGAGGAGCCACAGGAGCAGTCAGCAGGGGTCTGTGGGAGGAGCCATAGGAGCAGTCCAGACAGGTTTATGTAGTTCACCACAACTAATATACCGTAAATTCCGGACTATAAGCCGCTACTTTTTTCCCACGCTTTGAACACTGTGGCCTATACTACGGTGCGGCTAAAGCATGTTTTTTTTTCATGCCGCCAAAAACATTTTGCCTCGTAACAGTAGACCAATAAAATTGATGAGTAGTTCACAGAGGTCCAATGAAATTGTACGATAAATCAAGCGCACTTTCACAATTAAATTATTGTAAATCAGTCATTTGTACTCACCCTCATCAACATGGAAAACACTCGAAGAAAAGCATATGATGCAGCTTTTAAGTTAAAGGCGATCAATCTGGCGGTTGAAGAAGGAAATCGAGCTGCTGCACATAATCTTGGCATAAATGAATCGATGGTGAGACGGTGGAGACGCCAGCGTGAAGAACTGAGTCAATGCAAAAAGACGACAAAAGCTTTCAGAGGTAATCATAGCAGATGGCCCGAACTTGAAAACTTTCTTGAAGACTGGGTTAACACACAGAGAGCAGGCGGCCGCGGTGTTTCCACCGTGCAGATCAGACTGAAGACTAAAGCAATCGCCACCAAAATGAAAATCGAAGATTTTAGAGGTGGGCCATCGTGGTGTTTTAGATTTATGAGACGAAAAGGCCTGTCCGTCAGGGTACGCATGACTCTGTGTCAGCAGCTCCCTCCTGACCATGAGGAAAAACTTGCTAACTTCCGCACATTCACTCAAACAAAGATAGCAGAGAATTCCATCGGGCCAGATGATATCATAAATACGGATGAAGTACCTTTGACGTTTGACCTGCCTCTCACTCGGACTGTTAATAAAAAAGGTGACTCGTCCATCACACTGAAAACAAGTGGCCATGAGAGAACGCATTTTACTTGTGTTCTGAGCTGCACAGCATCCGGACTAAAGCTTCCACCAATGGTGATTTTTAAGCGGTTGACAATGCCAAAGGAAAAATTCCCAAGAGAAATCATGGTGAAAGTCAATAAGAAAGGTTGGATGATGGAGAGTCTAATGAAGGATTGGCTGAGAGAGTGCTACGCCAAGCGACCAGGGGGACTTTTTCACAGAAAAAAAGCATTGCTCGTTATGGACAGCATGAGAGCTCATATAACAGATTCAGTGAAAGCTGCCATCAAGAGTACAAACTCAATTCCAGCTGTGATTCCTGGGGGCACCACGAAGTATTTGCAGCCGCTGGACATCAGCATGAACCGGGCATTTAAAGTGGCGCTGTGCGTTGAGTGGGAGACTTGGATGACGAGCGGCGAGAAATCCTTTACCAAAACAGGCCGCATGCGAAGAGCATCTTTAACTCAAGTCTGCCAGTGGATCCTAAATGCGTGGAGCCGTGTCACAACATCCACCATCACCAACGGGTTTCGAAAGGCTGGACTGCTGCGTGATGAAGAGGACCGCGTGCGCTCAAGTGAGAGCGACAACGAAGAGACTGAAGTGAGTGACGAGATCCTGAGGTTGTTCAATTCGGACACTGAAGAAGAGGACTTTGATGGTTTTAGTGCGCAGGAGGAAGATGAAGAAGGCGATCAATAACTTTTCCTGGTAGGCTGCAGTATATATATATTTTTTACCAGTCGTTAAGAGATATTGGAATGTTGTTCGTGCACTGTTCAGTAAAAAAGTATACGCAACGTAATTTGTGTGTTACCGATACGTATGTATATTTAAAAGTAGCTGTGTTACAGGCACTGTTCGAAAAAAGCATTTGCAATATGTATTTGTTTATGTTACCATACGGATTTAATTAAAAGTTAAAAAATCCTCACGTGTAATATCTTTCTGTGTAAATATCTCATATTACAACGTGGGACACCTGCGGCTTAAAATCCGGTGCGGCCTGTACAAGTACAAAATCGATTTTCTTTCTAAAATTAGAGCGTGCGGCTTTTAATCAGGTGCGCTCTGTAGTCCGGAATTTATGGTAGATTTCAAAATTATATTATATCATTTCTAAATTATATTAACATTATATAAAAGAAAATTCCAACTGCAGGACAACAAAGGCTATGTGCAGGGCAGTATTTCAGTTACTGTGCGGCCAAGCACCTGTGCAGCTCAGAAGGAACAGTGATGGCTTAGAGTAGGGTTTCCCAACCTTTTTTATGCTATAGATGAATACAATTAATCAAGGGCCCCAGGGCCTCCAGGCTGGGAACCCCTGCAATAGAACTATCCCATCATTCCCTTTCCCCTTTATTCCTTTTGCTTCCCAGCATAGCCATTAACCTCAACCCCTCCCCTGATTCTCCAACTACATGGTGATTCTAAGGGCAATTTACAGTATCCAATAAAATAGCAGATCTTCGAGATATGTGAAGAAACCCATGTGGTCTCATACAGATGCTACACAGATAGCTCCAGAGGTCAGAATCAAATCCGTGCTCCTAGGCAAAAGTATTATCAGCTGTGCCACTTTCTATTTGCTGCTGCTAGTCTCATCATCTCATCTTCTCCTGTCCCTTAGCCCACTGTGTCTTTCTTATATAATCCTAATACACTTTTGCATCAGGTGCTCCCTTTCCACTAATCCTTATGTATTTATGTTCTTTACCTTATTTGTCTTCTCCTCTGCCTCTTCATACTTTTTCTGCATGTTCTATCTTTTCTTTTTCCTCTCCTTTCTTGTCTCTCTTCATTTTTCCAATTGCGATCACTACCTTCTTTTTTCCTTTCCCTGAACCTTCATTCCCTCCTTTAAGCCTTTCATATTTCCTCCCTGTATCCCATTTTCAGACCCTACACCCCAATGGCATTTTAACAACACCTGATCTTTGTCCAACTGAACTCAGTTCCTACAACACAAGTCTTTACCTGAATCCTATGTTTGATCTTTAAAAATGGGCCCTGAAATTTAAAGTTGTTTAAACTATTGTGGGGTCAAACTCTGGCAAATGGGATGAGCTTGGATGGGAGATCTTGATCAGCATGGGCCAGTTGGACCAGAGGGCCTATTTCCATGTGGTATAACAAAGCATTTCAATGAAATCAAATGTTGGATAAACTCACCTTTTCAATTTGAAATTTTTCATGAATAAGCAGGGGGAAAACTGGGAGAAAACACCTTGTTTTCCAATACTGACCAAGGACACAAATACTGAGGTACACATCATCTTTTCTTGGTAATATCACACCTGGACAAGTTACCTGAAGTAAACAGGGGAAAAGTATAATAACAACCCATTTAGTACATAATATCCATTAAATTATTATTCAAAATTATTCATGCTGACTCATACAAGAAGAATTTTTAAAAGTAATCCACATATAATAGCAAAAACCTTATTAGCATATGCCATGATACTTTTAGTTTTGGGAGCTTGCTAAGGATATTTAGCCCTTTCAGACCTTTGTATTCCTCATATTGTCAGATATTACATAATCAGACTTCACAAGATTCATTATTTTTTGGCAATTAATAACCAGTCTAAATAAATATGCAATAAAACATAGAAGATGACAACAGAGAACTGGCCCTTTCAGCTTACGATATTGTGCCAAAATTTTAACACACTCTAAGATCAATCTAAACCTTCCCTTCCAGATAGCCTTCTACTTTTATATCATCCATGTGCATATCAGAGAGTTTCTGAAATACCTCCAACATATTTGCCTCTACTGTCACACTTGGCAGAGCATTCCATGCACTCTCCACTCTCTGTGTAAAGACCTCATTTCTGACATCCCCCTAAACTTTCCTCCAATCAACTTAAAATTATGTGCCCTTGTATTAGATATTTCTGCCCTGGGAAAAATTCTCTGGCTATACACTCAATCTATGCCTCTTATCAGCTTGTACACCTCTATCACGTCACTTCTCATCCTCCTTTGCCCCAAACTTGCTTAACCTATGACTTCTGGTCCAGCGGCAATTTGGTAAATCTTCACTGCACCCTGTCTAAAGCTTTTATATCCTTCCTATAATGACACAACCAGATCTGAATGCAACATTCAAGTGTGGTGTAACCTAGTTTTTATAGAGCTACAACATTCCTTTGCAGATCCTGAACTCAATCCCCTGAGTAATGAAGACCGAAACATAATACAGTCTTAACAATCCTATTAACTTGCATGGCAACTTTGAGTGATCTGTAGACGTGGACCCAAAATCCCTTTGCACCTCCACACTGCCAAGAATCCTGCCATTAACCCTGTATTTTGCCTCAAATTTGACCTTCCAAAATGAATCATTTCACAGTTTTCCAGGATGTCCCCATCTGTCACTTTTCAGCCCAGTTCTGCATTCTGTTGATATTCTGTTGCAAGTTATCCACAACTACACCAATCTGCATGTCATCTGCAAACTTACTAACCCACCCTTCCCTTCTAAGTAGCAATCTAAGTCATTTATAAGAATCACAAAGAGCAGGGGTCCTAAAACAGATCTCTGCTGAACATGACTGGTCACCAACCTCCAGGCAGAATACTCCCATCTACAATCATCCTCTGTCTTCTGTGGTAAAGAATATACACAGCCAAATTTATATGGATTCCATGCCTCCTGACTTTCTGAATGTGTCTACTATGAGGAACTTTATGAAGCACCTTACTAAAATCCATATACACCACATCCTCTGCTCTATGTTCAGCAGTGCTTTGTCACATCCGCAAAGAACTCAATCAGGTTCGTGAGGCCCTTCACAAAGCCATGTTGAGTTAATCAGACTATGCTTCTCCAAATTATTGTAAATCCTTTCTCAAAGAGTATTCTACAATAATTTGCCCAGCACTGAAGTCAGACTCGCTGGTCTATAATTCCCAGGGTTATCTATTCCTTACTTCCTCCCAATACATAACCTTGGGCTGGTTGTTATCCCAAAGCCTTACCCTGAACTGCAAGAAAAATGGCAGGTAACTGTACTGCTTTCCCCAAAACCTCCCCTGTTTTGGTCCACCTTTTTGGAACAAGGCTTTGATGTTTGATCAGTTCCATTTCAACTCTTCCCACTCTACCCTGCCATAAATCCTTAGCTCAAAAGTCTGGCTCGAGCTGTCTTCACTTGGCAACCTTTTTTCTTGTTTTTGCCCTGAGTCTTTTTACCCATCTCTGTTTTCCCAAAGACCTCCCTTTGTGAATAGCTGTCTGCCCTAACCCTTAAGTCATTATCAGTACACTGGCTACCCATTTAAATCCATGGATCAAAACTAGAACTATGATATTGGGGCCATTACAGAGATTTGGATATCTCAGGGGCAGGAATTGCTGCTGAGTGTGCCAGGGTTTCGATGTTTCAAAAAGGACAGGGAGGGAGGTGGGGGAGTGGCACTGCTGATCAGGGATAGTATCACAGCTGCAGAAAAGGAGATCATGGAGGGTTTGTCTACTAAGTCATTGTGGGTGGAAGTCAGAAACAGGAAGAGGCCAATAACTCTAGTGGGTGTTTTTTATAGACACCCTCTCCCAATAGTACAGAGACATCAAGGAGCAGATAGGGAGGCAGATTCTGGAATGGTGCAATAATAATAGGTTTTTTGTGATGGCTGATTTTAACTTTCCTGATATTGACTGGCATCTCCTTAGAGCAAGGGGTTTAGATGGGGTAGAGTTTATTAGGTGTGTTCAGGAAGGTTTCTTGACACAATAAGCCTACAAGAGAGGCTGTGCTTGAACTGGTATTGGGAAATGAACCTGGTCAGGTGTTAGATCTCTCGGTGGGAGAGAACTTTGAAGGTAGTGACCACAACTCTATCTCCTTTACCATAGGGCTAGAGAGGGATATGCGCAGAAAATCTGGGATAACATTTAACTGGGTAGGGGGAAATATGATGCTATTAGGGAATTTTGGGATAACATTTAACTGGGGTGGGGGAAATATGATGTTATTATGAGAAGATAAATTGGGAGCAGGTGTTTTCAGGGAAATGCATGGCAGAAATGTGGCAAATGTTCAGGGAACATTTGCATGGCATTCTGCATAGGTATGTTCCATTGAGGCAGGGAAAGGATGGTAAGGTAAAAAATCCATGCTGTTCAAAGGATCTAGAAAATCTAGTCAAGAAGAACGAAAAAGCTTACAAAAGATTCAAGAAACTAGGTACTGTTAGAGCTCTAGAAAATTACAAGGGTGCCAGGAAGGAGCTCAAGAATGAAATTAGGACAGCTAGAAGGGGCCATGAGAAGGCCTTGGTGAGCAGGATTAAGGAAAGCCCCAAGGCATACGACAAGTATGTGAAGAGCAAGAGGATGAGCTGTGTGAGAATAAGACCATTCTGGTGCGATAGTGGAAATGTGTGCATGGAGTCCAAGGAGGTAGTGGAGGTACTTAATGAATACTTGGCTTCAGTATTCACCAGCGAAAAGGACCTTTGCAATTGTGGGGATGACTTTCAGTGGACTGAAATGCTTGAGTGTATACATATTAAGACAAAGGATATGCTGGAGCTGTATTAAATCAGATAAGTCGCCGGGACCAGACGAGATATACCCCAGGCTACTGTGGGAAGTGAGGGAGGAGATTGCTGAGCCTCTGGTGTTATCTTTGCATCATTAGTAGGGACAAGAGAAGTACCAGAGGATTGGAAGGTTGCAAATATTGTTCCCTTGTTCAAGAAAAGGATGAGAGATAATCCAGGAAATTATAGACTATAGAGTCTTACTTCAGTAGTGGTCAAGTTGTTGCAGAAGATCCTGAGAGGCAGGAGTTATAAGTATTTGGAGAGGCATAATATGATTAGGGATAGTCAGCATGGCTTTGTCAGGGGCAGGTCGTGCCTTACGAGCATGATTGAATTTCTTGAGGATGTAACAAAACACATTGATGAATGTAGAGCAGTGGATGTAGTGTATATGGATTTCAGTAAGGCATTTGATAAGATCCCCCATGCGAGGCTCATTCAGAAAGTAATGAGGCATGGGATCCAAGGAGACCTTGCTTTGTGGATCCAAAATTGGCTTGCCCACAGAAGGCAAAGGGTGGCTGTGGATGGTTCATATTCTGCACGAAGGACAGTGACCACTGGTGTTCTTCAGGGATCTACTCTGGGACCCCCCCCCCCCCTTTTGTGATTTTATAAATGATCTGGATGAGGAAGTAGAAGAGTGGGTTAGTAAGTTTGCTGATGACACAAAAGTTGGGGATGTTGTGGATAGTCTGGAGAGTTGTCAAAGTTTGCAGCGCACTATTGATATAATACAGAACAGGGCTGAGAAGAGGCAGATGGAGTTCCAGCCAGATAAATGTGAAGTGGTTCATTTTGGCAGGTCAAATTTAAAGACAGAATATAATTTAAATGGTAAACATGAGGAAATCTGCAGATGCTGGAAATTCAAACAACAACACACACACAAAATGCTGGTAGAACACAGCAGGCCAGGCAGCATCTATAGGGAGAAGCGCTGTCGACGTTTCGGGCCAAGACCCTTCGTCAGGACTAACCAAAAGGAAAGATAGTAAGAGATTTGAAAGTAGAGGGGGGAGGGGGAAATGCAAAATGATAGCAGTAGACCGGAGGGGGTGGGATGAAGCTAGGAGCTGGAAAGGTGATTGGCGAAAGTGATACAGAGCTGGAGAAGGGAAAGGATCATGGGACGGGAGGCCTCAGGAGAAAGAAAGGGGGGCGGAGCACCAGAGGGAGATGGAGAACAGGCAAACAACTAAATATGTCAGGGATGGGGTAAGAAGGGGAGGAGGGGCATTAACGGAAGTTAGAGAAGTCAATGTTCATGCCATCAGGTTGGAGGCTACCCAGCCGGTATATAAGGTGTTGTTCCTCCAACCTGAGTTTGGATTCAGGGCCCCAGACAGTCCTTTCGGGTGAGGAGACACTTCACCTGTGAGTCGGATGGTGTGGTATACTGCGTCTGGTGCTCCCGATATGGCCTTTTATATATTGGCGCAGACTGGGAGACTGTTTCGTGGAACACCTACGCTCGGTCCGCCAGAAAAAGCAGGATCTCCCAGTGGCCACACATTTTAATTCCACGTCCCACTCCCATTCTGATATGTCTATCCATGGCCTCCTCTATTGTCAAAATGAATCCAAACTCATGTTGGAGGAACAACACCTTATATACCGGCTGGGTAGCCTCCGACCTGATGGCATGAACATTGATTTCTCTAACTTCTGTTAATGCCCCTCCTCCCCTTCTTACCCCATCCCTGACATATTTAGTTGTTTGCCTGTTCTCCATCTCCCTCTGGTGCTCCCCCCCCCCCGCTTTCTTTCTCCCGAGGCCTCCCGTCCCATGATCCTTTCCCTTTTCCAGCTCTGTATCACTTTTACCAATCACCTTTCCAGCTCCTAGCTTTATCCCATTCCCTCCGGTCTACTCCTATCATTTCGCATTTCCCCCTCCCCCCTCTACTTTCAAATCTCTTACTATCTTTCCTTTCAGTTAGTCCTGACGAAGGGTCTTGGCCCGAAACGTCGACAGCGCTTCTCCCTATAGATGCTGCCTGGCCTGCTGTGCTCTACCAGCATTTTGTGTGTGTGATAATATAAATGGTAATACTTTTGATAGTGTGGAGGATCAGCGAGATCTTGGGGTCCATGTCCAAAGTTGTTGCATAGGTTGACAGTATTGTTAAGAAGGCGTATGGTGTGCTGGCATTCATCAACCGTGGCATTGAGTTCAAGAGCCATGAGGTAATATTACAGCTATACAAGACCTTAGTTAGACCCTGCTTGTAGTACAGTGTTCAGTTCTCCTCACCTCATTCCAGCAAGTTTGTGGATACTTATAGAAAGAGTGCAGAGGTGATTTACAAGGATGTTGCCTGAATTGGAGAGCATGCCTTATGAGAACAGGTTGAGTGAACTTGGCCTTTTCTCCTTGAAACAACAGAGGATGAGAGGTGACCTGATAGGCATGTGTAAGATGATGAGGAGCATTGATCATGTAGATAGTCAGAGGCTTTTTTCCAGGGCTGAAATGGCTAACATGAGGGGGCATAGTTTTAAGGTGCTTGGAAATAGATATCAAGGGGATGTCAGGGGTAAGTTTTTCCACACAGAGAGTGGTGGGTACATGGACTGCACTGCCAGTGAAGGAGGTAGAGACGGATACAACAGGATCTTTTAAGAGCCTCTTAGGTAGATACGTGGAGCTTAGAAAAATCGAGGACTATGCAGTAGGGAAATTCTAAGCAGCTTCTAGAGTAGGTTACATGGTTGGCATAACATTGTGGGCTGAAGGGCCTGTAATGTGCTGTAGACTTTCTATGTTCCTATTTCCTCTACCTACCATCCCTCTAGTCATTTGTGAGGACAGCAATATTAATAAAACATCCATTTATGGTCGCCAAATGCAAGAAAGAGAAAATTCATTTTATATGATCAGTAGAAGCAAAGTTGGCCACTTTTCGTATTCTACTGTCCACCACAAGCAAGTATCGACTAATAAAACAAATGTGTGTATTTTAAAAATACACAACTGGATATCTATGACTCCATTGTTCTCCATTTATAAAATTCATTCCATGTTCTAGCACGTCTGACTTTTCACTGATGCAGTTGTCAATCTATTCTAGCAATTTAAAACCGCTGTCACAGTTTTTGTGAAGTAGACACAAGATATAAACCTGATAATGAGATACTGTTACCTAGAGTTAACAATACCTTTATGGAATAATACCAATGAGCTTAACAGAGTATGTGCTACTGCATTATCATGTGTGATTGGATGATTATGAATTCCAGTTTTGCATTTTTAATAATATAAACAGGTTGTCATTCTTATCCTCTGAATAAATCAGGAATATACTCAGTCAGACTAGTTATGATCAGAGTGGGACTTGGTTTTGGAAGATTATAATTCCCTTATAGGAGGAATCAAGTGTTCTTAGCCAAGGATATGAAAACAAAATTGCTCGTGTGGTATATTATGTACTCTCTGGGGCGTAGCCAATCCACTCGAGACACTAGTAAGAGACTGATGAGCCAACTTTCTACATATGTAGTGGTATTACGGTTATCTATAGTTGAAATTTAGAGTTCGTTATTACAGCTATTTAAATTCACTGGCACACCATGCTTCGGATCATCTTGGCTTCCAATGATTGTATTGTTTACATGGTGCGTGAGTAACCAAGGACTCATCTTTGCATTCGATCTTAAACCGGAGAACTGCCTATCGGTGAATTCTGCTTAGTATGAGCATAAATATAAAGCACAATGAGTTTACTTCTACAAGTGTGATTGGTTTACGGCAGGTTCGGCCGTTTTAAACAATAAGGTTAAATTGCTTATTCTTGGTATAACCTCAGTATTCCCCATGAACCTGAAAAAGTGCAAATTTCACAGGCTTGCAGTGAAAGAGGTTGCCACGTGTAGCACATCACGGACAACACCCTGGGTTTCCTGCACTGAGAAACAAAAGCGTAAAGGCATTTCATTGTGAAATATGAGCCAATGGCAAAAATAAACCCATGAGAAAGTTTATATCATAACCTACAGTTTAAAATATAAACTATAAGAAAGGCTGTGCTAATGGGGAAACAATGTGTAAGTTTGTGGAGAAAAACTGATATGATTGTGTTAAAGGGAATTTCTGGGTTATCAACGTTTTCAATATTCAGGGTCATCTCCCGTGCTGGCATAGCGTTCTCACAAAGGGAGTCACAACATTGACGACTTTTGCGTACACGTTGATATTTAAATATTAGACAATTCATCGACTAAGTATACGATTACGTTGCGACTGTAATATTTTAAATTTGTTCAGACTAAAGAGTTGACAAGAGATATCTTACCGCGTGGATTTCAAGTTGAATTATGCACTTGAGAACTTTTTGAGGCATTTTCCAGATTCACCAGTCTGGATGAATAACAAAAAAAATAAGTTGAGCTACAAACTGCAGTAACTATTTGCTGAATTACAACTAACTGCTTGATGCATTCACCGCCGCTTCGGAGAACGTCACGTTTCCTTGGTGATTTAGACACGCCTGGTATAATCTGAACATCAAGAAAGTGAAACAACTCCAACAA
Source organism: Hemitrygon akajei (assembly GCF_048418815.1). Lineage (NCBI taxonomy): Eukaryota > Metazoa > Chordata > Chondrichthyes > Myliobatiformes > Dasyatidae > Hemitrygon > Hemitrygon akajei. The sequence goes on from NC_133125.1 coordinate 55,776,337, forward strand.
GTGAAAAATAACGCAAGGATCCTGTGGCAGATGTTTCTTATTTATTGTGACCTTACTATCATCTAATTTTATATGGAGAAACGAGAGTAACCAGATTAACAGTTAAAATTATTTCTGAGACTTGACAACCTTTGACAACTGAGACCGTGGGCACAACATCAGGAAAATTCCAACAGAAAGAGTTCTCAGCCTACACGATTAAAATAAATGATCATGTCATTTCACTACAAGTTTGCTAGAGGATCGACTCTTCCTCTCTCGGCACAACTGTTAACCGACCTCTTGAGCATTCCCTGGTCGTTTTGGATTCATTTGTCAAAGTCAAGTTTATTGCCATATGCTCAAAAATATGTACGCACAGGTGCAATAAAACTCGCAGCAGCACCATAGGCACATAGCATCGCCTCATCAGCATTCACAAGGGTGCTGGGAAACTCGGATCCTTCTGCGCACCGGGCTCCACCTCTTACCTGTCACATTCGGTCAGGGGCCGGGGCCGGGGCCGGGACGCCGATCGCTGCTCTTGGTCATCCACTCCTGTAGATGTCGCGGTGCAGGGCAAAGACACCCGCTTCTTCCTCTCTTCCTATGCTTTGCCCTGCGCAAGAAATTGTTCGATCAGACAACAAACTGCTGGCTCCAGTTCTTGATTACTTTATTTCCAAACCAGAATTAAATGACCATCTTACTCTCGCCCGGGCAGTGAGGATCACCGCGCTTTGAGGTTGGTTACCATGGCGACGTACCTCTGACCTGCCCTTTACACGTTGATAATGGACAGCGTAGGTTTTGTTTATTACTTTTAAATGTATATGTATAGCAGTAATTTATAATTCCCACTCTAGTTAGATATTTCGTTTTCTTAAAGGAAAAGTTTTGATCGCCTTCCTTTACCCACCTTCGCCCCACAATGCAATGGCGCTACTGCCGGGCCGAGGAGGCAGCGCGGCCGACATGGCGTCGTCAGGTTATAGGTTCAGCTGTTCGCTAGTCGGGCACGAAATGGACGTGCGGGGGCTGGTGGCCACTTTGTTCCCCGTAGGAGCTTTCGTGTCGGTATCAAGAGACCGCACCGCGCGGGTGTGGCTGCCTAACGGGTAAGAAATAAACCAGTAAATCGCCGAGGTTCCGCCATTGCTGAGGCGCGACTTTAATGACTTGACAAGATGAGCAAAGGAGGGAGCGGTTTTAATCTCAGTCATAGTTGGCGGTTTAATTGCATCCTTTGTCTTCAACTGAGCAAGTAAGGTGACTTTATTCAGAAAAAGCAAGAAAGTTTGCAATGCTGGAAATTCAAAGTAGCACACACAAATCGTCAGGCGGCATCTATGGAAATGAATAAACAGTCGATGTTTCGGGCCGAGACCCTTCTTCGGGATTGGAAAGGAGGGGTGAAGATGTTGAAATAAAAAGGTGGGGCAGGGGAAGGATGATAGCTAGAAAGTGATAGATGAAGCCAGGTGGGTAGGAAAAGCAAAGGGCTGGAGAGGAAGGAATTTGTTAGGAGTGGAGAGTGGACCACAGGAGGAAGGGCACCAGGGGGAAATGATAGGTGGGAAGAGATGAGAGGCCAGAGTGTGGAATAGAAGAGGGAGAGGGAAAAATTAGCGGAAGGAGAAATCATGCGGTTGGAGTCTACCCAGACGGAATATAAGGTGTTGTCATCTTGGAATGGGAATTGGAATTAATTCTGGGACGTTCTGTTTTGGCGTATGGAGCGGAGGTGCTCAATGAAGCGGCCCTCCAATTTAGGGGTCTCACTAGTGTAGAGGAGACCGCATCAGGAGCATTGGATGCAATAGATGACTCCAGCAGATTCGCAGGTGAAGTGTTGTCATAGCTGGAAGGGCTGTTTATGGCCCTGAGTGTAGGTGAGGGAAGAAGTGAATGGGCAGGTGTAGCACTTTGGCCATTTGCAGGGATAAGTGACGGGAGGGAGGTTAGTGGGGAGGGGTGAATGGACGAAGGATCATGGAGAGAGTGATCCCTGATGGAAACAGAGAAGAGGAGGAGAGGTAAAGATGTATTTGGTTGGAGGATCTCTTTGGATATGGTGGAAGTTGTGAAGGATGATGTATTGGATGCAGAGGCTCATGAGGTAGTAGGTGAGGACAGGAGGAACTATGACTGCTAAGGTGGCAGGAACATGGAGTGAGCGTGGATGTTCAGGAAATGGAGGAGATGTGGGTGAGGGTAGCATCAGCGGTGGGGGGAAGGGAAACACCGTTCTTTGAAGAAAACTGACATCGCTGATATTCTGGAAAGGAAGCCATATCCTCGGAATAGATGTGGAGATGAAGGAACTGAGAAAAGGGATAGTATTTTTACAGGGGACAGCATGGGAAGAGGTACCATCAAGATAACCGTGGGAACAGGTAGGTTTATAAAAATGTCAGTTGATGGAAAGAGATGGAAAGAAAGAGATTGAGAAAGGGGATATGTTGTCAGAAGTGGAATTTTTTTATGATCTTTACATTGGACATTTTCATAGGATGTAAGAAAGAAGCAGCCGCTGGGCCAGTTTTGTCTTTCAGTGAGATTGTGGCTGATGTTTTGCTTCAAGTCTCTTTCCTATACAAAATTTTAATAACCTAAATATTCAAAATCTAATTAAGTGTCCACAGCCCTCCTGAGTAGAGAATATCAAAAATTCACTATCCTCTGGGTGGAGAAAAATCTCTTCTCCCTTCTGTCTTGAATGACAAATTTCTTATTTTGAGATGGTGACTTCTGATTTCATTTGGGAATGATCATCATTGCATCTAACCTGGGATCACAACTTTCCCAAATATGTATTTATAACTTGGACTTGGATGTACAGAATATAATTTGCAGATTAAAATAATCAAAGATCAAATTAGGAAATTTATTTTTTCACGTGGAATGCGTTCACAGGTTAGTAGTAGAAACCGTTTGGAATAAAGTCTTTATTAAAGAGATGGATTGCAAGTTCAAAGGAGAAGTATTTCCAGACTGTAAAGAGACAGCAGAAAGATACAGAAAGGCCTAGGGGATGCAGATAGTCTCAAGTGGTTACGTAAAGTCTAGACACTTAGTACATAATATGGAAAAATGTGATTCAATAGAAATGGGGTATTTCTCAAAAATTGAACGGTTTTGGTGATCAGGACTGCTTGAACATGAATTTCTGAAAAGTTATCTGCAGGATCTGTAACTGTTATGGAGGTCAAATGATATGTTAATATTTATCACAAGAATAGGTTCTTCATTCTCCATTAATAAAAGCTCAAGTGACAGCATCAGGAACATTTCCGATCTCCCTCCCAGGGAAAGATTTGCTAGTAATAATACAGTGAAAACGCAACAGTTTAAATCCTGCACGAGTGAATCTGCAGATGCTGGAAATAAATAAAAAACACAAAATGCTGGCAGAACTCAGCAGGCCAGACAGCATCTATGGGAGGAGGTAATAATGACGTTTTGGGCTGAAACCCTTCATCAGGAGTGAAGTAACATGGTATGGTCGAGGGGGTATAAGAAGTGGGGGGAGGGATAAAGTAGAGAGCTGGGAAGTGATAGGCTGGAGGGAAATGGGCTGGGGGAAGGTGGAGAATTATGGGAAATAAAAGAAAAAGAAAGGTAGGGTTGGCGAGAGATTATAGGGGGGGGGGGGGGAAGAGAGAGAAGGAGAACCAGACTAAAATAATGGATAGGGATGGGGGTAAGGGTGGGGGGCAGGGGTATCAACCAAGGTCAGTGAGTTGGATGTTCATGCCGGCAGGAAGGAGGCTACCTAGGCGGGAGATACGGTATTGCTCGCAGCAGAGACAGCATTGAGACAGGGAAAATAAGGGACTTGAGCATCCACCGGGGGGGGGGGGGGGGGAGGTGTCCTGGATCCAATTCCCCGCGGATAAGGAGGGCCAACTGTAGTGGTAAATACGTAAATACGTGGAGGCAGCTTTGTTTATATACTCAAGTGCTGTGCAGGTCTTGTAGTTTTATTAAAATGGTGCCTGGATTGTAGTTGGTAAATTTTGTAATGAAGTCAGACAATTTGGCTATAAAAAGATTTTGACTTTTGGTACTGCCTAGGAATTAAGATGACCAAGCACAGTATTTGGTTGTTGATACTTCATTTGAGTATTTTATTTCCTTGCCTGATGTTTGAGCTCATGTTATTTCTTTTTGTTACACCTATTTATAATCTGGATGGATTCTCTTGCCTTTCAAATATTAGTGATTTCTGTCCATAAAGCATTAGAAGAACCAATTATTCATGTCTGATTTCCTCTGTCTCTGAGTTGCATTGTACATCGAACAGTATAGCACAGTACTGTACTGTGGCCTAAGGACCTTGTAGCCCATTCCAAGATCAATCTAAGATCAATTCCTTCCTACACAGCCCATAACACTTCATTTTTCTTTCATCCATGTGCCAATTCAAGTGTCTATTAAATGTCCCTAAGTTATCAGCCAAAACTAGTACATTTAGCAGTGTTCTAGATACCTGCCATTCTCTGTGCGTCTAAAAAAACAAACTACTTCTGATATCTCCCCAACATTCACTTTAAAATGATGCCCTGTAGTATTCATTGTTGCTGCCCTAGGGAAAAAGATGCTGGCGATCCACACTATCCAAGAGTCCTACCATTATGTACACTTCATCCTCATTCTCCTTTGCTCCAAAGAGAAAATTCCGAGCTCACTCGGCCTTCCCTCAGAAGACGTGTTCTTTAATCCAGGCAACATTCTGGTAAATCTCCTCTGTACCCTCTCTAAAGCTTCCATATCCTTTCCATAATACAATGAACAGAACTGAACACAATAACCTGTTTAAAGTTTTGCAATACAATCTCGATGGACTTTGAAGAATAACAATTTAAATGCATAAATTAAAACTTTTAATTGTTGAAAATGATCATTTCCAGTTGTCCATCATGAGTTCAGAATTATTTTAGAGTTCTGTTACATTGGGAGTTGACTGCAAAAAGAATTCTTAGAAATATGTTAGATTATTAACCTATCACATTTTATTGAAACCTGCAAGGAACTAAAAGAAAAGCCATTGGTGGGAAAACTATGAAGTTCAGAGTAAATTTATGATCAAAGTACATATGTCACCATATACAACCCTGAGATTCATATTCTTGTGGGCATTCTCAAGTCCATTATAGACTACACTGACTTAAGTGTGCAAAAGACAGCAAACTGTGTAAATGCAAAAAGAAAGAGATGATAATAATAAATAAGCAATAAATATTAAGAACATGAGATGAAGAGTCATTGAAAGTAGGTCAATGGATTGTGGGAACATTTCAATGATGGAGCAAGTAAAGTTGAGTGAAGTTAACCCTTTTGGTTCAAGAGCCTCATGATTGAGGGGTAATAACTGTTCCTGAGCCTATACCTTCTTCCTGATGGCAGCAATAAAAAGTGGGCATGTTCCGGGAGGTGAGGGTCCCTGATGATGGAAGCTGTTTTCTGGGGACGGTGTTTTGTGGAGTGGGCTTTACCCATGATGGACTGGGCCATATCGACTACTTTTTACAGGATTTTCTGTTTGAGGACATTGGTGTTTCCATACCAGGCTGTGATGCAGCCAGTTAAGATGTTCTCCACTACACATATAGAAGTTTGTCAGTTTTAGATGTTATGCCGAATCTTTGCAAACTCTTAAGAAAATACAGTTGCAACAAAACGTTTGTGGACCCTTTGCAATTACATGGTTTTCTGCATTAATTACTCATAAAATGTGGTCTGATCTTCATCTAAGTCACAATAGTAGACAAACACAATTTGCCTAAACTAGTAACACACAAACAATTGGACTTTTCAGACCACATTTTATGAGTAATTAATGCAAATAAACAGGTAATTGCAAAGGGTTCATACACTTTTTTGCAACTGTAGCAGTGTACCTTGCAATTGTACTTGTGTGCTGGGCCCAGAATAAGTCTTCTGAAATAATAACACTAAGGAATTTAAAATTGTTGAGCCTCTTTCTCTCTCTGATCCTCCGATGAGGACAGGTTCATGGACTTCTGGTTTCCTTCTTGTTAAGTCAATAATCAGCTCCTTGGTTTTGCTGATATTGAGTACCACTCAGCCAGATTTTCGTTCCCTCCTAAATTCTGATTCATTGCCACCTTTGATTCTGTCTACGATGGTGGTGCTGTCAGCAAACTTAAACATGGCACTGGAGCATCATTTACACAGTAATAAGTGTAAAACGAGTAGAGCAGGGAGCTAAGCACACAGTCCTGCGGTACACCTGTGCTGGTGGAGATAATGGAGGCAATTATACCAATCAGAGCTGAATGGGGTCTGTAAGTGAGGAAATCGAGGATTTCAATTGCATGAAGAGGTATTAAGGCCAAGATCTTGAAGCTTATTGATTAGTTTTGAGGTGATGATGGTGTTGGATGCTGAGCTGTAGTCGATAAGGAACATTCTGATGTATGCATCTTTGCTGTGCAAATTTTCCAGGGTTGAGTGAAGAGGCAATGAGATGGCATCTTCTGTGGACTTGTTGCTTTGGTAGGCAAATTAGAGCAGATCCAAGTTGCTTCTCAGGCAGGAGTTGATATGTTTCATCACCAACCTCTCAAAACACTTCATCACTGTGGATGTAAAAAAACTACTTCATCACTACTGGATGATAGTCATTGAGGTAGGTTACCACGTTCTTCTTAGGCACTGGTGTAATTGAACCATGCGTAAAGCAGTTGAGTAACCCAGACTGCAGAAGCAAGAGGTTAAAGATCTGAGTGAACACTCCAGCCAGTTGATCAGCACCTGTATTTAGTACTTAGCCAGTTACCCCGCCTGGGGCAGATGCTTTTTGTTGGTTCACTCTCCTGAAATCTGCTTATACGTCAGCCTCAGAGACTGAAATCACAGGATCATTAGGGCTGTGGGAGTTCATTCAAAGTGTATTTATTTTCAAAGAATGTATAAATTATACAACCTTGAGATTTGTCTGCTTATAGGCTGCCACAAAGCAAGATACCCAAAATAACCCAATTTGGAAAAAAGACACTTAATGTGCAGAGAAAGAGGGAAAAAAAATCATAAGACTATAAGAAATAGGAGTAGGAATAGACCTGGCCGGTCGAGCCTGCTCTGCCATTCAATAAGATCATCTCTGATCTGACCATGGACTCATCTCCACCTACCTGCCTATTCCCCATAACCCTTAAATCCCCTACTGTGCAAAAATCTGTCTAACATTGCCTTGAATATATGTACTGAGGTAGTCGCCACTGCTTCATTGGGCAGAGAATTCCATAGATTTGCCACTCTTTGGGGAAAAACAGTTCCTCCTCATCTCTGTCCTAAATTTACTCCGCTGAATCTTGAGGCTATGTCCCCTAGTTCGTTTCTCACCTATCAGTAGAAACAACTTTCCTGCCTCTATCTTATCTATCCCTTTCATAATTTTATACATTTCTATAAGATCCCCTCTCATTCTTCTGAATTCCAGTGAGTACAATTCCAGGTGACTTAATTGTTCCTCATAGTCTAACCCCCTCATCTCTGGAATCATTCTGGTGAACCTGCTCTGCACCGCCTTCAAAGCTAGTGTATCCTTCCTCAAGTAAGGAGACCAGAACTGCACACAGTAGTCCAGATGTGGCCTCACCAGTATCATATACAGTTGCAGCATAACCACCTTGCTCTTAAATTTAATCCTCTACCATTGAAGGCCAACATTCCATTTGCCTTCTTGATAGCCTGCTGCACCTGCAAAGCAAACTTTTGTAATTCATGCACCAGCACTCCCAAGTCCCTCTGTACAGTAGCATGCTGCAATCTTTTACCATTTAAGTAATAATCTGATCTTCCATTTTTCCTTCAAAAGTGGATGACCTCGCATTTACCAACATTGTACTCCATCTGCCAGGCCCTTGCCCACTCATTTAACCTAACTATATCTCTCTGCACAATTTGCTATACCACTCAATTTAGTGTCATCAGCAAACTTAGATACACTACACTTGGTCCCCTCTTCTAGATCATTAATGTATATCACAAACATCTGTGGGCCCAGCACCGACCCCTGTGGCACACCACTCAACACTGATTGCCAACCATAGAAACGCCCATGTATCCCATCTCTGTGCTTTTTATAGGTTAACCAATCCTCTATCCATGCTACTATATCACCCCCAACTCTCTGCATCCTTACAGATAAGTCTTTTATGTGGCACCTTAATCGAACACTTTCTGGAAATCCAAGTAAATAATGTCCATCTGTTCCCCTCCATCTACTGCACTTGTTATGCTGTATCCTCAAAGAACTGCGGTAAGTTTATCAAACAGGACCTGCCTTTGCTGAATCTGTGCTGCATGATGGATCCATTTATTTCCAGATGCCTCACTATTTCTTCTTTAATGATAGTTTTGAGGATTTTCCCAACTGCAGATATTAAGCAACTGGCTTATAGTTACGTGCCTTTTGCCTACATCCTTTTTTGAACAGTGGCATGACATTTGCCTTCCAATCTGCTGGGACCTGCCCAAAGTTCAGAGAATTTTGGTACATTATTACCAAAGCCTCAACAATAACCCCTGCCATTTCTTTCAATCCCTTGGAATGTATTCCAGCAGGACCAGGGGACTTGTCTGTCTTTAGGCCCACAAATTTGCTCTGCACTACCCCTTTAGTGATAGCTATTTTATCAAGGTCCTCGCCTCCCATCGCATCCATATCATCTCTCTTTGGCATGTTAGACGTGTCTTCCACTGTGAAAATCAACGCAAATTGTCATTCAAAGCCTCGGCCATTTCCTCATTATCCAATATTAATTCCCCCATCTTGTCCTCCATAGGACTTGTGTTCTCTTTGGCCACTCTTTTTCACTTTATATGATTGTAAAAACTTCTGCTATCCGTTTTTTATATTTTGTGCTAGTTCTTAGTGGTTCTTGGTTGCTTTTTAAAGTTTTCCCATTCTTCCAGTTTCCCACTACTCTTGGCGACTTTGTACGCATGAGCTTTTAGTTTGATGCCCTCCTTTAGTTATGCATGGCTAGCTCGTCACACCCTTTTTGTCCTTGCTTTTAACTGGAATATACTTTTGTTGAGCACTGTGAAAAATCTCTTTGAAAGTCTTCTGTTTCTCAACCGGTCCCGTCATATAGCCTGTGTTCCCAATCTACCCTATCCAACTCCTCCCTCGTCCTGTTGTAGCCTCCCTTGTTTAGGTTTAATACAATGGTTGTAGATTGAATATTGCACCCTCCATTTGTATGTGATCACTTCAAGACGATTGCTAATTTTACCTGTCTCATTACACAAGACCAGATCCAAGATACCATGTTCCATTATAAGTTCAGTAACCTGCTGTTTAAAAAAGCAATCATGTATGCTTTTTATGAAGTCCTCCTCATGGCTGCCTCGACCAACTTGATTCACCCAATCTATGTGCAAGTTCCCCACAGTAACTGCTGTTCCATTTTTACATGCCTCAGATATTTCTTGGTTTATTGCCTGTGTAGTGTTGTTATTCAGTGGCCTATATAAATTATATAGGCTCCCACCATCCCACCAGTGATTTTTTTTTCCCTTTACTATTCCTAAACTCTATCCAGATGGATTCAATATTCTGCTCCTTAGATCTTGTATCATCCTTCATTATCGCTCTGATCTCATCCTTAATTAAAAGCACACCCCACGTCACTTACCTTCCTGCCTATCCTTCTGTATTACCTGATATCCTTGCTTATTTAATTCCCAATCCTCTCCACCCTGCAACCACCCCTTTATATTGATCTGTGCCACAAGTTCATTGACCTTGTTACGAATACCAGAGGTATTCAGGTAAAGTACCCTTATGCTTATTGCGCCTTTAAAATTTAGTAATCTTTGTCTCTTGTGCTCTTGACTTTTCTGCACTCCACCCTTACTCTTTTTTTAAAATTTTTGCTTTTACTTTATGCACATTTTTCTCTTTTACTTTATCCATACTACTCCAATCTATTGAATCCAACCCCTTATTTAGTTTAAAGCCCTATCCACAACCCTAATTACACAATTAACCAGGATCCAGGTCCCATCATGGTTCAGGTGGAGCCCATCCCAATGGAACAATTTCCCCCTTCCCCAATACTGGTGCCAGTTTCCCGTGAATTCAAACCCACTTCCCCAACACCAGTCCTTTAATCACGCATTTAACTCTTTAATCTTCTTAACCCTGTGCCAATTTGCACATGGCTCAATACAAACATGCAATAACATTCCGAACCACATTGAGTGCATAGACTTGGAACCTGGAACAGCTGGAGTGAGCCCATAGTCTTGATCTCAGCGGGGCAATTTGCTGCGAAGTCCGCAGACACGAAGTGCATAGCAGCGGAAACAGTCTCAGCGCCTCAGAGAGAGGAGTAAACATCACAGAAGAGTGAGTGGAATCAGATTGACCCTTGAATTCAGTCCTGACACCCTAACTTTTCAGTTTATCGGGGCCGGCAAGTTCATAATGGTTCCTCCATGCTTTGACGGTCAAAGCAAGCGTAGAAAGCATTGAAAGTGAAAGTGAAAGTGAAGCCCCACTGTCACCTATATCGCTTGATTTTATTTTATAAGAGGTGATAGTCTTCTACAACTGTCACAACTATTGAGCATCCTTCATTGATTGAAGTTTAGTCTGGAATTGCCACTTCACCTATGAGATGATTTTCTGGAGATTGTATCTGGACCTCTTGCAGCTTTCTTGGTCACCAGACTTGAATGCCTCTGAACTGGCCTCTAGCAGATTGTGGATCTCATGGTTTATCCAGGCTTCTGATTGCGGAAGATTCTGAGTGATTTTGGGAGTACATACTCATCTACAGCTGTTTTAATAAAGCCGGTGACAACCATGGTGTATTCATTCAGGTTCACAAATAAGTCCTTGAACACGACCCAGTCCACCAACTTGAAGCAATCCCTTAGCTGCTCCTCTGACTCCTGCAACCACCTCTTTGTTCTAAACGCTGGAGTTTTGCTCTTTAGCTTCTGTCTGTATGGAAGAAGAACGCCAGCTAAGTAATCTGATTTACTGAAATGTGGTCTGGGCTTAGAATGGTAGGACATCTGCTGCTGCAGCTGAGATGCTGATGGTAATTGGGTAGGGTTTTCAAACAAGCCTGGTTGGAGTTTCCTGTCTATGATTTGAATTGCGTGATGATAGGCTGTTTCTTGTTTGGAGATGGCATCAGTATCTCAAGCGGTTGATTATAGTCGGCTACAGGAGGTACTTAAACTGTGGTCAGGATTATAGAGGAGAACTCTAGGTAAATAGAACCGATGGCATTTGACTGTTAGGTGTTCAGGGTCAGGTGAACACGAGTTTGATAAAACCGCTACATTAAAGCATCACCAAGAATTTATCATGAAATATACACTTATGCCTTTTCTGAATCAGATTTGTAAATAGTAGATCAGTCGATAATAAAGTTTTAATTTATATTCACAATCAAGTTAGGAGAAACTACATTGGATGACATTTAAAATTGAGGGAAATTATGTAAACAATTTTTTAATGAGAAAATTATGGAGAATTTGTTTAAATAAAACATGAGTTTGCAAGCATGCAGACCAATCTATGACATTATAATTATTACCTGGCCAGATAATGGCATCAAACAAATTTAATATTTTGTATTAGCAATATACACCGAATGATTGAGAGCTTGAAAAGGGTTTTAGGCATTTTTTGGATGTACGTGCATTCTGGTTAATTGGGGCAGCTACTTATTTGGTACAACTCTAAAGAATAAAAATTAATCAAGAAAATAGCCAGGATTCCCTCTGTTTATTTGGGACACTGCTGCTTATTGGAACAGTTTCTAACTAGTGTCAGTCACATAAACCTGTGTGGCTGTGTTGAAGTTTTAAGGGTATTGGGGAAGTAAGAAATGATGCTTGGACTCTTGTAAATAACGGGTTAAAGTTGGGTGCAAACTTATGTGTGCTCTGTTCTGGGTAGTGAGCGAACTTCTGCTTGTCCTTCACTAGTAATCCGCCTGCAGGCTGGTTTTAGATTAATGACTCAACAGATGTCTCCTGAGATTATGTTCTGGGGGTTGCATTCTGGTTATCGGTTGCACACATCTTGCCTTATGGTTTCACAAGAATTGAACTAAGTACCTTCGTTTGTTTAGGGAAAGGGAGGATTCACTGATAGGGACAGGAATGAACATCTGTAATTAAGTCAGGGCTTAGCAAAGGGAATAACTGATAAGGACTGGGCAGTACATCAATCTATAATTACCTTGATTTAGTGGACTCTCATATCTAAGCAAGTTTTGCCCCAACAGACTTGGTGGGAATACCAGTTGAATTAAGTGTCAAACACAAGGAAATCTGCAGATGCTGGAAATTCAAGCAACACCCGCAAAATGCTGGTGGAACGCAGCAGGCCAGGCAGCATCTATAGGGAGAAGCGCTGTCGATGTTTTGGGCCGAGACCCTTCGTTAGGACTAACTGAAAGGAAAGATAGTAAGAGATTTGAAAGTAGTGGGAGGAGGGGAAAATGTGAAATGATAGGTGAAGACCGGAGGGGGTGGGGTGAAGCTGAGAGCCAGACAGGTGATTGGCAAAAGGGATACAGAGCTAGAGAAGGGAAAGGATCATGGGACGGGAGGCCTACGGAGAAAGAAGGGGGGGGGGAGGGGAGCACCAGAAGGAGATGGAGAACAGGCAGAGAGGGGGAAAAAAAACTAAATATATCAGGGATGGGGTAAGAAGGGGAGGGGCATTAATGGAAGTTAGAGAAGTCAATGTTCATGCCATCAGGTTGGAGGCTACCCAGCTGGTATGTAAGGTGTTATTCCTCCAACCTGAGTGTGGCTTCATCTTGACAGTAGAGGAGGCCATGGATAGACATATCAGAATGGGAATGGGATGTGGAATTAAAATGTGTGGCCACTGGGAGATCCTGCTTTCTCTGGTGGACAGAACGTAGGTGTTCAGCGAAACGGTCTCCCAGTCTGTGTCGGGTCTCACCAATATATAAAAGACCACACCGGGAGCACTGGACACAGTATACCACAGCAGCCGACTCACACGTGAAGTGTCGCCTCACCTGAAAGGACTGTCTGGGGCCCTGAATGGTGGTGAGGAAGGAAGTGTAAGGGCAGGTGTAGCACTTGTTCCACTTGCAAGGATAAGTGCCAGGAGGGAGATCGGTGGGAAGGGATGGGGTGGGGGATGAATGGACAAGGGAATCTCGTAGGGAGCGATCCCTGCGGAAAGCAGAAAGGGGGGGGGGAGGGAAAGATGTCCTTGGTAGTGGGATCCCATTGGAGGTGGCGGAAGTTACGGAGAATTATACGTTGGATCCGGAGGCTGGTGGGATGGTAGGTGAGGACAAAGGGAACCCTATCCCGAGTGGGGTGGTCGGCGGATGGGGTGTGTGGGAAATGGGAGAAATGCGTTTGAGAGCAGAGTTGATGGTGGAAGAAGGGAAGCCCCTTTGTTTAAAAAAAGGAAGTCATCTCCTTCGTCCTGGAATAAAAAGCCTCATCCTGAGAGCAGATGCGGTGGAAACAGAGGAATTGTGAGAAGGGGATAGCATTTTTGCAAGAGACAGGGTGGGAAGAGGAATAGTCCAGGTAGCTGTAAGAGTCTGTAGGCTTATAGTAGATATCAGTAGATAGGCCATCTCCAGAGATGGAGACAGAAAGATCGAGAAAGGGGAGGGAGGTGTCAGAAATAGACCAGGTAAATTTGAGGGCAGGGTGAAAGTTGGAGGCAAAGTTAATGAAGTTAACGAGCTCAGCATACGTGCAGGAGGCAGCGCCAATGCAGTCGTCGATGTAGCGAAGGAAAAGAGGGGGACGGATACCCGCATAGGCTTGGAACATGGACTGTTCCACGAAGCCAACAAAAAGGCAGGCATAACTGGGACCCATGCACATGCCCATGGCTACACCTTTGGTTTGGAGGAAGTGGGAGGAGTCAAAGGAGAAATTATTGAGAGTAAGAACTAATTCGGCTAGACGGAGGTAGTAGAGGGGAATTGGTTAGGTCTGGAATCCAAAAAGAAGCGGAGAGCTTTGAGACCTTCCTGGTGGGGGATGGAGGTATAACTGAGGCAGCTGCTTAATTGGGTCAAATGTACTGACCCTGCTGTGTCCCAATTAACCGGAAACCAATGTATTTAATTTTAGTGGCATCAAATTAGCCACGTTGGCCAGAACATTCCTGATTCATTGTCTGGGCTACTTTGAATTTTCTAATTTTAGCTAGCTGTTACAGAGGAAACCAAGACTCTGGCTTAAAAGAGATAATTATCTAATGCTACAACTTTGTGTAGACTATGTTGGTCATTACAATTTTCTTGTTAGCAGTACTTCATTCCTTATTTTAAGAGGAATAGAGCCCAGCATCTATTTAATATAGAATTATATTTAGCAACAGGCAAATTCTTGGGACTCAACAAGTCAGGCAGCATCTGTGAAAGGAAATTGGCTGTCAACATTTCGGTCTGAAAGATAGAGCAGAGATGACCAAATATGAGCATTTTAGACTCTGTGTCTCGTGGGAATTAGGTGATCTGTTTTTTTTCCTGTTTTCAATTGATACTTCCTACATTAATGACCAGAAAATGAATTGGCTTTACGTCATACGAAGTGTAATTGTGACTTGAAACTTGTAGTACAAAACATATTAGAAATGTTTGGTTTTAGTATGCAAGTATTAAAATGGATCTCAGGGTTGTATGTAGTACAATATATTGGACATGTATGTACTTTGGTGATAAATTTACTTTGAACTTTAAAGTTTTACTATTTACCTTTCTTTGAAAGATTGCTCAGGCAAACATGATGACAATTTAGTATCCTAACATTTTGAATATTTAACTTTAGAAAAATTACCTACGTGATTTGTTGTTTGAAGCATTCCCTTGTTTGTAATTGGATTACTCTATTTTAGTCCCAACAGGGGATTTACAGAAATGCACTGTATGAATGGACATTCAAATTTTGTGTCCTGTGTGTGTATCATTGCACCCAATGACACATATCCTCGAGGACTCATTGCAACAGGAGGGAATGACCATAACATTTGTGTTTTCACATTGGATAGCCCAGCACCACTGTACATTTTAAAAGGTCATAAAAATACAGGTAAAAATCATTATTTTTAGTATTTGGTTTAATATTTTAAATAATGCTTATTGTGAACTTTTGGAATGCACAATTAAAATTGCTTATTTGCTGAGTTGACTTGTTATTGTTTCATGTTGTTACTGTTTCATGATTCAAATTGATGATGCTTTAGATGAATGTATTAACTATGCAGTTAAATGCAGCCTGATTTTAAACTGTTTGAAGTTACATTGTGGGCTGCTGCTGAAATTCAGTAAAGGAAACTTAGGAAGGCTAATGGAAACGTGATACTAACATGGTTTTCAACTGTTTTATTCAATTTTTCTTGAAAGGTTCTTAACCCATCACCATCAAGTTGCTTTAGTATCTTGTCCCAGTAGTGTAGTAAAAGTCGACACATTGCTCAGATTTCTGTCATATGCTTTCCAGTTCACATGCACGATTTCTGTTTGGGGTTACTGAAAATCAGGACCAGGCGATCTAGGGTATTGAAGTAACTTGTGGTGTTCTCAGTGGAAAAGCTACCTTCGTGTTTTATTGTCTTAGTGAGCAGTGCTCTTTGGCAGTAATTTGGAGGTCATCTGTTGCAAATTTCTGCTGTTGAAACATTTACTGGTTGCATTAAATTTGAGCAATTATTGATTGGAGAACTAATTTAGAATGATTTTCAATATAGTTCTTTGCCAGCATTTCACTGTTTCAGGAATTTTAAGCACAATATTTTAGAATACCAAAGTTATCCTGAAATTATTATCTTATATTTAAGAATCATTTTTATTATCACTAAAATGATGTGAAATTTCATGGCAGAAGAAATAATTATAGTGCAAAATTCAAGACCATAAAATCGTGAGTCATCGGAGCGGAGTTAGACCATTCCACCCGTCGAGTCTGCTCTGCCATTCCATCATGGTTGATTTATTATCCCTCTCAATCCCATTCTCTTGCCTTCTTTCTGTAACATTTGACACCCTGACTAATCAAGAAGCTATTCAACCTCTGCTTTAAATATACTCAATGACTTGGTCTCCACAGCCGTCAATCGCAATGAATTCCACAGATACACTGCCCTCTGGCTAAAGAAACTCTACCTTCTTTTTGTTCTAAATGCATTAGGGTTTGGGTCTATTCTGAGGCTGTGCCCTCTGTCTGTAGACCAGGGGTTTCCCAACCTGGAGTCCACAGACCCCTTGCTTAATGGCTTTGGTCTATGGCATGAAAAAAGGAGGGAACTCCAGTCCCAGACCTACCCACTATAGGAAACATCCTCCCTACGTCCACTCTTTTTAGGCCTTTTAATATCCAATTGGTTTTAATGAGATTGCCCATTCATCCTTATGAACTCCAGCAAGTACAGGTCCAGTGCCGTCAAATGCTGCTCATCTGTTAATCCTTTCATTCCTGTAATCACTCTTCTAAACCTTCTCTGGACCCTCTCCAATGCTAGCACATTTTTTCTTGGATAAGGGACCCAAAACTGCTCACAATATTCCAAGTGCAGCTTGATCAGTGTTTTGTAAAGCCTAAGCATTACTTCTTGCTTTTCTATTCTGTAGTCCTCTCGAAATGCTTGCTAACACTGCATTTGCCTTCCTTACTACTGAGTCAACCTGTAAGTTAACCTTCAGAGAAATCCTGCAAAAGGACTCCTAAGTGCCTCTGATTTTTGAATTTTTTCTCAGTTTAGAAAATAGTCACCACCTTTATTCCTTCTACCAAAGTGCATGGCCATATACTCCTCTATACTATGTTCCATTTGCCCATTACTATGTTTCCCTGCCCATTCTTACAATCTGTCTTGAGTCCTTCTCCAGACTCCCTGCTTCCTCAACACTACCTGGCCCTCCACGTATCTTTGTATCATCCACAAACTTAGCCACACAGCCATTAATTCTTTCATCCAAATTATTGACATATAATGCAAAAAGGAGCGGTCCCAACACTGACCTCTGTGGAACACCACTAGTCACTGGCGGCCAACCTGCAAAGGATCCCTTTATCCCACTCTTTACCTTCTGCCAGTCAGCCAATCTTCTAACCAAGCTAGTGTCTTTCCTGTAATACCACAGGAACTTCACTTGTTAAGCAGCCTTGTGTGCAGCACATTGTCAAAAGACTTCTGAAAATCCAGGTAAACAACATCCACTGACTCTCCTGTCTATCCTGCCTGCTTTTTCCTCAAAGAATTCCTGTAGATCTGTTGGGCAAGATTTGCCCTTGAGGAAACTATGCTGACTTTAGCCTATTTTATCATGTTCTCTCCAGTACACTGAAATGTCATCCTTAATAATTGCCTCCAGTTTCTAACCTACCATTGAAATCAAGCTAACTGGCTCATAATTTTCTTTCTTCTGCCTCACTCCTTTTTTTGAGTGGAGTGACGTTTGTAATTTTTCAGTCCTTTGGAGCCATTTCAGAATCTAGTAATTCTTAACTATTTATTTATTTAGCAATGTAGCATGGAGTAGACCCTTCTGGCCCTTGGAGCTACGCCGCTCAGCAACCCTGATAAACCCTAACCTAATCACAGGACAATTTACAATGACCAGTTAGCCTGCCTAGTATGTCTTTTGACTGGGTGGAAACCAGTGCACCCAGAGAAAACCCACACATTCCATGAGGAGGACACACAGAATCCTTGCAGAATGGCACCGGAATTGAACTCCTACCTCTGGAACGCCCCAAGCTGTAATAGTGTTGTGCTAACTGCTATGCTACTGTGGCAGAAATGGTAATATTAGCAAAGATCATTACTAATGCCTCCACAATCTCTAGCTACCAGTCCATCCGGTCCAGGTGACTTAAGACTTCAGACCTTTCAGCTTCCTAAGCACCTTCTCCTTAGTAATTGCAATTACACTCAACTCTGCCCCATGCAGAGTTCCTTTCCACTCATCCTCCCTTTGGAATACTACTTTATCTTTGGGGTGTATGTAGCTATCCTGTGCCTTCCAAATTGTCTCCTGAAATTCCAGCCATTGCTGTTCTGCCACCATCCCTGCATGTGTCCTCTTCTTGTCAACTTTGGCCAACTCCTTTTTCATGCTTCTGTAATTCTTTTAATCCACTGTAATTCTGATACATCTAACTTTTTCTCCCCCTCAAACTGCAGGGTGAATTCTATCATATGATTACTGCCTCCTAAGGGCACCTTTACTTCAAACTCCTTAATCAAGTTTGGTTCAGTACACACTCCCAGTCCAGAATTGCCTTTCCTTTGATGGACTCAACCATAAGCTGCTCTGAAAGCCTGCTCTTGTAGGCATTCTACAGATTCCCTCTCTTAGGATCCAACACCAACCTGTTTTACCTAATTTAGCTGCATATTGAAATCCTCCATGACTATTATAACAATGTCTTTCTCTCTCCCTTTGTAATTTGTATACTACATCCTGGCTACCGTTCAGAGGCCTGTATATAACTCCCATCAGGGTATTTTTAACCCTTGAAGTTTATTAACTCTACGTACAAGGATTCTATATCGTCCAACCCTAGTCATCTCTTTCTAAGGAATTGATTACATTTTTTACCAACTGCCCCTCCACCTACCTGCCAGTACTTTTGATACAAGGTTTATCCTTGCATGTTAAGCTCCCAACTATAATCTTTCAGCCACAACTCAGTGATGCCATAGTGTCGTATCTGCCAATATCTAACAAGATCATCTGCTTTATTCTGTATACTGGCATGCATTCAAATATAGCACCTTCAGTTCTGTATTCACCATCCTTTTTGATTTTGCCCTGATGTTACACTTTATCTCATCCCACTGGCTGTAATTTTGCCCTGTCATCTGGTTGTCCTTCCTCTCGTCCTGCTACACACTGCATCTACTTATATACCAACTGCCATCCTCAGCCTTATCATTTCAATTCCCACCCCCCTGCCAAATTTGTTTAAACCCTCACCAACTGCTTGAGTAAATGCTGGCTGCAAGTGTATTTGCCCCTCTTTGGGTTCAGGTGTAACTCCCTTTTTGTACAGGTTATACCTTCCCCAGAAATCTGAAACCCTACCCCCTGCACCAATTCCTCAGCCACACATTCATCTGCCAACTCATCCTATTCTTACTCTCATTGGCATGTTACACAAGCAGTAGTCTAGATATTCCTGCCCAGGTCCTGTTTTTCAACTTTCTACCTAACTCTAATTTTTCTCTGCTGGACCTTCTCCCTTTTCCTACCTATGCTGTTGGTACCAATATGTTCCACAACTTCTGTTTGCTCCCCCTACCCCTTTAGACTGCTGTGGTCTGAGACATCCTGACTCTGTTATCTGGGAGGCAACATACCATCCAGGATTCTTTTTCATGCTCACAGTCTCCTGTCTGCTCCTCTAACTATGAAGTCCCCTATCATTACTGCACACTTCTTCTCCCCTGTGCCCTTCTGAGCCACTGTATCAGCCTTAGTGCCAGAGACTTGCGGCTTCTCCCTGATAGGTCATTCTCCCCCACTCCAACAGTAGCAGTATACTTACTATCGAGGAGATCAGCCAAAGGAGTACATTGTACTGGTGGGGTTGACTGCCTCCCTGTAGCTCCTATCTATCACCTCCTCATTCTCTTGTGTGAGCAGAAGGTCATGGAGTTGCAGCTCCAGTTCTTTAACATGGTCTTTAAGGAGCTGCAGCTTGATACACCTCATGAAAATGTAGTTAGTTATCAAGGGGACTGTATGTCTCCCGGAGTTCCCACATCTCAGACAAAGAACACGTCACTCTGGACCTATTCTCAGCACATTATATGTTCTACTCGAAAAAGAAAGAGAAGACAAAAACTTAGAACCTCCACCCGTCCTTGCCTAAGCTTGTTGAGCCAAAGCTGCCCACTCTAATGGTGGCTGCTCAGCTTACACCTCCCTTTTTGTATTGGCTCAAATTATATTCACTCCCAATGAGGACTTGTTCCTTTCAAGTGGGTCCCACCTTCGAACAATGCCCATCTCATTTGTTG
Organism: Hemitrygon akajei; assembly: GCF_048418815.1. Classification (NCBI taxonomy): domain Eukaryota; kingdom Metazoa; phylum Chordata; class Chondrichthyes; order Myliobatiformes; family Dasyatidae; genus Hemitrygon; species Hemitrygon akajei. Next base: position 55,796,354 of record NC_133125.1, read on the forward strand.
CTTCCTCCCAACAAGACTTACTCTTTTCAAATGGAATTAAGGGGTAATGTTCATGGAATTTTCAGAAATTTGATGGTGGTATGGAAGAGTGCATACCCCAGATTGTGAGGATCCTTAATGATGGATGCTGCCTTTTTTGGTGCACTGTTCTGTGAAGATGTCCTTGATGGTGGGAAGGGTTGTGTCTGTGATCGAACAGGCTCAGCCTGTAATCTTCTGAACACTCTTGTGATCCTGTTCACTGGAGTCTCCAGTATCAGGCTGAAATTCAACCAGTCAGAATGCTGTCTACCACACATCTATAGAAATTTGTAAGTGACATTACCAAATTTCCTCATGCTCCTATTTAAGTAGAGCTGGTACATGCCTTCTTCATGATCACATCATTGTGTTGAGCCCGGGAACTTGAAGCTGCTAACCCTTTTCATTGTTGACCTTTGAATGAGGACTGGTGTGTTTTCTTCAGATTTCTCCTTCATGAAGTCCACAATTAGTTCCTTGGTCTTGTGATGTTGAGTGTGAGGTTGTTGTTGCAAGACCACTCAACCAGCTGAATTTTCTCATTCTGGTAAGCCTCTGCATCACATCTGAGATTCTGCCAACAAGAATTTGTGGCGTAAAATGGTTAACATTTTTACTTAAGTATAAGGATAGTAATAACCATGAGGGAGGAGTTCTAACAAATTGTAAGGTGCATTTTACACACCTGGTGTTCATTTCAAAAAAGCCTTGTTCAACATCAGATTTGTTTTAGGATACAGGCAAGTTTGCTGATGACACCATGGTTGTTGGCCAAATCAAAGGCAGTGACAAATCAGAAGGCGATTAACAATCTGGCTGAATAATGCCACAACAGCAACCTCTCACTCAATGTCAGAAAAAAAACAAAAGAGCTGATTATTGACTACAGGAGGAAACTGGAGATCCATGAGCTAGTCCTCATTAGGGGGATCAGATTTGGAGAGGGTCACTAAATTTCTTGGCGTGAACATTTCAGAAGTTCTGTCTTGAGTCCAACACGTAAGTGCCATTACAAGGAATGCACTGCGTGTCTCTATTTTCTATGAAGTTTGCAATGTCATCTAAACCTTTGAAGAATCTTCTATAGATGCACAGAAGGGAATATCGTGACTGGTTGAATCACAATTTGATTTGAAAATATCAATGAACTTAAACGGAAGCACCTATAAAAAGCAGTGGATGCAGCCCAGTCCATCACAGTTAAAAGTTCTGCCCACCATTGAGCACATCTACAAGGAACATTGTTGCACAAAAGCAAAATCCATCATTACGGACCCCCACCATGTTCTCTCTCGTTGCTGCCATTGGAAAAGAGGTACAGGAGCCTTGCATCCAATACCACCAGGTTTGGGAACAGTTATTACCCCTCAGCCATTAGGTTCCTGAACTAGAGTGGATAACATCATTCACCCCAACAGAACTGATTCCACAAGCTATGAACTCTACAACTCATGTTCTCAATAGATCTATCTATCTATCTATTTATTTTTGTTTTATTTTCCTTTTGTATTTGCGCATTTTGTCGCTTTTTGCACATTAGTTGTTTGTCCGTCTTCATGGGTAGATTTTTATTGTGCTTTTTTTAAATCTGTGAATGTCTGTAAGAAAATGAATCACAAGGTTGTATGTAGTGACATATATATACTTAGCTAATAAATTTATTTCGACTTCTGAAAAGCAAAGGGACAGATGGATGTGTAGTTTTTAAGCATCCAGTGTTTTAATATAGTATTTTAAGCATTATCTCGGATTAGGTTGCAATTATTATTAAATCCTGAGTTTTCAGAGCTGAGAAAGAGAGGAGTGACCTTGGAAATCTTTATGAAGATAATATTTGAGTGAGTTCTAAAGTGATAGATTAGGGGCAACACAGTATTGTGAGTGATAGAGCCACTGCCTTGTAGATTGACCTGAATTCAGTCGACTTATGTGGAATTTGCTAATTCCCCTGTGACCACATGAGTTTCTAGATAGATAGATAGATACTTTATTCATCCCCATGGGGAAATTCAACTTTTTTTCCAATGTCCCATACACTTGTTGTAGCAAAACTAATTACATACAATACTTAACTCAGTAAAAAAATATGATATGCATCTAAATCACTATCTCAAAAAGCATTAATAATAGCTTTTAAAAAGTTCTTAAGTCCTGGCGGTAGAATTGTAAAGCCTAATGGCATTGGGGAGTATTGACCTCTTCATCCTGTCTGAGGAGCATTGCATCGATAGTAACCTGTCGCTGAAACTGCTTCTCTGTCTCTGGATGGTGCTATGTAGAGGATGTTCAGAGTTATCCATAATTGACCGTAGCCTACACAGCGCCCTTCGCTCAGCTACCGATGTTAAACTCTCCATTACTTTGCCCACGACAGAGCCCGCCTTCCTTACCAGCTTATTAAGACGTGAGGCGTCCCTCTTCTTAATGCTTCCTCCCCAACACGCCACCACAAAGAAGAGGGCGCTCTCCACAACTGACCTATAGAACATCTTCAGCATCTCACTACAGACATTGAATGACGCCAACCTTCTTAGGAAGTACAGTCGACTCTGTGCCTTCCTGCACAAGGCATCTGTGTTGGCAGTCCAGTCTAGCTTCTCGTCTAACTGTACTCCCAGATACTCGTAGGTCTTAACCTGCTCCACACATTCTCCATTAATGATCACTGGCTCCATATGAGGCCTAGATCTCCTAAAGTCCACCACCATCTCCTTGGTCTTGGTGATATTGAGACGCAGGTAGTTTGAGTTGCACCATATCACAAAGTCCTGTATCAGTTTCCTATACTCCTCCTCCTGTCCATTCCTGACACACCCCACTATGGCCGTGTCATCAGCGAACTTTTGCACATGGCAGGACTCCGAGTTATATTGGAAGTCTGATGTGTACAGGGTTTCTTCCGGCTACTCTGGTTTTCTTGTGCATTCCAAAAGTGTGTTATCTGTCAGGTTAATTGGTCATTGTTAATTGCTCGTAATGAAATATGATCTGTTGAGAATCAATGGAATTGTGGAGAGAATAAAATAGGGTTATTGTAAGATTGGTATACAGTGCCTTGAAAGAGTATTCAGCACCCAGCCCTTTGTTCGCATAAATAAGTATTACAATTAGGGATTTTGATCAATTTATCTGAGAATTTTTATTTGTGAATCACATGCTTCCTTTCTCACAGTAGAGCCCAAACAATAGGGAAAGTTGTAAAGCATGAAAAACTGAAATGGGAGCAGGTCAAAAGTATTAATCCTCCTTTGTTCAGTACTTAGTTGAACCACCTCTCACAGCTATTACAGCTGGTAATCTTTTTGGATAAGTCTCTATTAGCTTTACCCAATGTGATGGAGCAAGATTTGCCCATTCCTTGCAAAACTGCTCATGCTTTGCCAGGGTAGTAGCGGAGTGGCGGTGGAAAGTAGTCTTGTGGTCTTGCCAGAGATGTTCGATCAGGTTAACGTCAGGACTCTGGGCCACTCAAGGATGTCAGTTTTCTTCATTTGAAGCCACTCCATAGTTGTACTGGCATTGTGCTTTTGGTTGATGTCCTGCTGAAAGATGAACTTCCTCCCCAGTTCAAGCTTTCTGTCAGAGGCTGTCAAGTTTCTATCTAGGAGTTCGCTCCATTTAGAAGCATTAATATTCCCATCACTGCTGACCAGATTTCCAGTCCCTGCTGTTGAAAAGCATCCCCATTGCATGATGCTACATTCCCCAGATTTGTGCTTCTCAACTATCATTTCCCTGACTTGCCTTGAACATTCTTTTGTCTTCATTTTGGTTTGGTCTGTTGAAAATCTACCATACTGTTGGACCTTATAAAGAGTGGGAGTACTTATTGTTATGAATTCATTGAAAACAGGTAATCCTTCAATTTTTTACATCAACAAGTTGGCTGAGTTGGTAAAGTAATATATTGCAGCTGAGGAAAGTGAGCATAGGGGATGATTTTTTTTTAGCCTCACCATTTTAGTTTTTAAATTTTAATAAATTGTTGACAGGTTTTTGGAATTTTTTTTGATTTGACATGATGCACAATGTTTTGTAGATTAGCTCAAAAATCCCACTTCAATGTATTTTAAAATTAGAAAACGAGACAATAAAAAATATGAAAATAGTTGTGGGGACTGAATACTTTTAAGGTACTGTAAATATATGCTTAATGGTTGGTGTGGACATGGCGGGCCAAAGAACCTATTTTCATGCTGTGTGCCATGTTACCGCCAAGATTAGGTATGATAGTTACATTATGGAAAATTGTGTGGTTGATTACATGTGAGAAAGTTTTCTTGAAATCATCGTGTGCATGTCCAGAACAAGCCCCACCAATGAAATAGTTTATATCAGCCATGGTAGTTGGTTAAATTACACAATCCTCACCCCTCTATCAAATTTTCGCTAACATAAAGAACATTAATTGCTCTTGAGAGGCAAAGAGTGGGAATAAAGGAATGCTTTTTCTGGTTGGCTGCTGGTGATTAATGGTGTTCCATGGGGGTTTGTGTAGGGACTACTTTTTATGTTTTATGTCAATGACTTGGACTTGGACAGATTAGGAGAATGCATAAAGAAGTGGCAGATGGAATACAGTGTCAGGAAGTGTATGGTCATGCACTTTGGTAGAGGAACTAAAGGAGTTAATTATTTTCTAAATGGAAAGAAAATTCAAAAATTTGAGGTGCAGAACAACTTGGGAGTTCTCGTGTAGGATCCCCTAACTGTTAAATTGCAGGTTGAGTCAGAACTGAGGAAAGCAAATGGGATGTTAGCATTAATTTTGAGAGGACCAGAATGTAAAAGTAAAGACGTAATGTTTAGGCTTTTTAAAACACTGGTGAGGCCTCACTAGGAGTATTGTGAGCATTTTCGGGTCCCTTATCTAAGAAAGGATGCACTGACGTTGGAGAGGGTTCAGAGGAGGTTCACGAAAATGATTCTGGGATTCAAAAGTTTGTCATATGAAGAGGATTTGATGGCTCTGGGCTTCTGCTCAGTGGAATTCAGAAGAATGAGGGGTGATCTCATTGAAACCTATCAAATGTTGAAAGGCCTCGATAGAGTGGATATGGAGAGGATGTTCCCTTTGGTGGGGCAGTCTTAGGCCAGAAAACAGCCTCAAAATAGAGGGGCATCCTCTTAGAATAGAAATGAGAAGGAATTTTTTTAGCCAGGGAGTGGTGAATCTGTGGAATTCATTGCCACAGGCTGTGGAGGCCAAGCCACTAGGTATATATTTAAGGCAGAAGTTGATAGATTCTTGATTAGTCAGGGTATGAAGGGATACAGGATGAAGGCAGGAGATTAGGGATGAGAGGGAAAATGGATCAGCTATGATGAAATGGTGGAGAAAACTCGATGGGCCAAATGACCTAATTCTGTTCTTACAGCTTATGGTTGTTTCTAGTTTCACGTAAGTTGGTGACAAACATTTTCTCAGTGGTGATCAAAGTTGAAAGGTTTCTCTCTCTACAGATGCTGTATAGTGTGCTGAGTACTTTTTCTATTTCAGATTTACAACTGTTTATTTTGCAAATTTATTAATTTGCTTTATAAATGCTGATTATTTTATTTAAAGTAATATGTGAGTGTTGGTGAGATGTGATTCTATTTAAAAAGATGATTTTTTGGAAAGGAATGCCAGTATTTTGGTATTTTTTTTTAAATCTGAAATTTGCTAATCTATAGCTATGGGCCACAACTACTCTTATTGTTAGAACTCCTCAGGCAGTGCTGGAGTAACAACTTGTATTTTGTGTGTGCAAGAACAAATTACATTTTTCATGGATGTGGATGGTTTATTCAAAATTTAGTTCAAAGAACCACATCCCTCACCTATGTACATTTATGTTTCTTCAGTCTGCAGTCTGTCAGCTGGAAAATTTGGTACTTTACTCAGTGGATCTTGGGATACAACCTGCAAAGTCTGGTTGAATGAGAAATGTTTGATGACTTTACAGGTATGTTTTATTTTCTTTTTATCATTTATAATGAATTCGATTCTGAACTCTCATGCTTTAGTATTACTTGAAGTACATTTTGTTTTAGGGCCATACTGCAGCTGTATGGGCAGTAAAGATACTGCCTGAACAAGGTTTCATGTTGACAGGATCTGCTGATAAAACTATCAAGATGTGGAAAGCTGGTCGATGTGAGCGAACATTTACGGGTAAGTCTGTGTATAATCTGGATTTTTTTCACATCTCCAACATGCTAACAGCATTGTATAATTCTGTATTCAGATTTCTACCTTTAAAAATGGAAGGTGGGTCGTTTCAGACAGACATACATACTTTATTGATCCTGAGGGAAATTGGGTTTTGTTACAGTCGCCCCAACCAAGAATAGTGTAGAAATATAGCAATATAAAGCCATAAATAATTAAATAATAATAAATAAGTAATGCCAAGTGGAAATTAGTCCAGGACCAGCCAATTGGCTCAGGGTGTCTGACACTCCGAGGGAGGAGTTGTAAAGTTTGATGGCCACAGGCAGGAATGACTTCCTGTGACGCTCAGTGTTGCATCTCGGTGGAATGAGTCTCTGGCTGAATGTACTCCTGTGCCTAACCAGTACATTATGGAGTGGATGAGAGACATTGTCCAAGATGGCATGCAACTTGAACAGCATCCTCTTTTCAGACACCACTGTCAGAGATTTGAGATTCATAGGCTATTGATAGACTCTATCTGATAGATGGTACTAGAGCCTCTTGCATAACTTGACAGAATGGTGTATGTGAATTCATTTAAAGCTATATAGCTTGTAGACCATAAAACAGTACAGCACAGGAACAGCCCCTTCGGCCCACAGTGTTGCGATGAGATTAGTAATCAAATGCTTAACTAAACTAATCTCTTTTGGCATATGCCTTCTTTAACAACTGATTTGGCCCCTTTCTGTGAGATGTGAACCTGGACCCCAGGATCCCTCTGGATCCTGCAATTAACAGTGTTATATACCTTTACACTCTCAAAGTGCAGCACTTCACATTTAGCCAGTTTAAACTGCATCTGCCATTTCTCCACCTATATCCACAATTGATGCATATCCTACCATATCCTTTGCCAGTCTTCTACGCTACTCACAACACCACCAATCTTCATATCATCTGCAAACTTGTTAACCCACCCATCTACATCTTCGTTCAGGTCATTTATATATATCACAAATGGCAAGGAACCAGTTCTGAATCCTGCAAAACACCTCCAGCCAGAATAAATCAATGGACCACTACTCTGTCTTCTATGGACAAGCCAATTCTGAATCCAGGTAGCCAATTCACTGTGGGTCTTAATCTTAATCTGGGTGAACATCCCATGACGGACCTTGTCTAATGCATATAGAGACAACATCCATAACTACTTCCATTAATCACATTTGTTACTTCCTCCAAAAAACGCTCAGTCAAGTTAGTAAGACATAATATGTTCCCTCAAAGCCATGCCGGCATTCCCTAATTGGACCATGGTTTTCCACTTGCTCGTAAATCATATCCCTAAGAATCCTCTACAGTACCTTCCCCACCACTGATGTGAGACTCACTGGTCTATAGTTCCCAGGATTATCTTTGTTTCCTTTCTTGAATAATTGAACAACATGAGCTATGCACCAGTCCTCCAGGATTTCACTTGTGGCTAGAGAGGCACAAAGGTATTGTTAATACCCTCAGCAATTTCATCACTTATTAAAACCTTATCTTAAAGTAAGTTCCAATTTTCAGTATTCTCTATTTCTGAGTGAGCAAAATTATTTCTTATATGGTAAAATTCTGTTGTTTGTTATTCCTTTCACTGAATCAGACACGTGTCTAGTGGACAATGGATATTCTGATTGGGCAGAACAAACTATTATTCATATTATAAAATACACTGTACTATACATTATAAGTATCATAGGACAGAACAATCAAGAATGGGCTTAAAGGTAAACAAAATAAAACTTATTTTGAAGGGACAGTACAGTATTAAATGCATTGAGGACTTTCATTTTGGCTTGTTGACAGTTTTAATTATGGAATTGTATTATGGAAAGAGGTAGAGCAATACTAGGTTATTTGCAGATAGTTTTGTAAGCGTTGGGGAAGCGGGGGTGGGGAGTCCTCAATATGAACATGTCTGGAAATGATGACTATATTGTCTTCCTTTTCTCCTGAAAAGAGAAAAATTGAATAGCATTGATATGGAGAGTGTTTACAATTTTGGGAATGTACAGAAATATTTAATAATTATCATGGCAATTAAGTAAATCAAATAGTTAATTATAAAGCTTTTGTATCTATGGTGTAGTGAGAATGCTACCATAGTGAGTTGAGAAAATATATAAAAGCAAGATTTCTTTTTAAAAACAGGATAAACAAGGGATTAATAAATAGGTGGTGAATGGTTCATAGTGACTGTGTTGGCTGAAGGTTGCCTTTTTGTGTTGTACTCTTTATGATTCTACATTAAAAATAGCAGTAGGGAGTTGGTTATTTAACCCTTTATACCTACTAACGAATCAGTCTCATCATGGCTGATCTGTTACCTCAAAATATTTTCCTGTACTTGATACTTTTTACTTTATTCCCATAGCTTTAATATGCAGTAGTTCCTGTTCAAGCAATACTTCAGTTTTAAAATTCTCAATCAATATTGTTTATGTCTTTGATATCCAATACTCAAGATAACATAGACATTTCTTACAATTAAGTACCTTTTTTTTCCACAGACTGTTTTCCCAATAGCCTCCATAGCTCTGTCCTGGAAAGTTTGAATCCTTGTTTATATATTTAATACCAAACAGCTTTGTGCAGGCATTTATATGCTCACTACGTTCATGTACTTGTGCTTCTGCGATAATACTTGGATCATCCACTCCTATAGACTTGAGTATTACAATAAATTTCTTGTCAGCATTCCTTGTTCTGCCCTCCATAAATGTGAGATCACCAACAAGTATCCACACCTTGTGAAAAACATCTGTCAAAAACCCTGTGCTTCCTATCCAGGAGAAGCAGCAGTTTGCATTTAAAGTTTCTTTCCTCTTTTTCAAACTCCATTATGATGTGGTTCATATCGTTTACTTGAATCTCCTCTAACCCCATTGGAGGAGATTTGAAGTTCAAAGTACATTTATTATCAAAATATGTATACAGTATTCAATCTTGAAATTTGTCCTTGCAGGCAGGTAAAAACCAAAGAAATGCCGTAGAACCCATTTAAAGAAAAAAAACATACAAGACCATCAAACAACTATAAAAAAAACAAATTGCACAAATAACAACAAAAAAACAAATAACATCAAAACTTTAAGCATCAAACTGCAGAGTCCCCAGCCATGAACTGCTGAGGTGATTGAACCTTGCAACATGGGACCTAAGACTCTTGTATCTTCTGGTGGCAGAAGCAAGAGAGAGATCTATCAAATGCATTCAGATGGTACTGAACACCCGTTCGTTTTCTATTCTCATCCTTGTCGATTTTAATCTTGATTGATGCTTTAATTGCCACGGAGTAATGGAGCCGACGGCAGGTTCGTGTTCCGTCATTAGCAATCAATGCAGTGTACACACTCAGTGTACGCAGCTGTACTCCAAATCTCCAAGGAGTTCACAGAATAGCCAGTTCATTCATTTGGCCCAAAGGTGCAATCAATCGCAGTTCAGAAGAAATAAAAGTTCATTTAGAAGAAGAATATTCAGTAGATCTGTGAATTGCTTACAAGATGTTGCCATTGGTCGCTGAGGCCATCTTGCCAGAAGTCAAGCAAATAAAAGATGAACCAAATAAGGAGCAGTTTTCCATAACTGAATTCAGTTATTCTAACATAAGAGTTTTTGATCGCCATACTCTAGAATTCTATTCTTAAATCTTTGTGCTTGTCTTCCTTGCTTTTGCTTAAAACCTCTTTGACCAAGAGGTCTGTCATCTACCTTAATATTAGAGTAATATTAAGCTTAATTTGTGTTGAGACATTGTTGCTAAACAGGGAAATGGGTAAGGATAAAGAAAATAGAAGGCTATGCTGCTGATGGTTAAATTAGGATGAAAGATAGGGGTAAGAGAGGGCATGTTCTATCAAGTAAGCTGTATTTGGTGTCCAAATACATCCTATGTTTCCTATGTTTGTATCCAATGTTTTATGGGTAATTTGTTTTTCATTGTAACTTTGCATGTCACCTGATTAGCAAGATGAAATATTTCATAAGATTATTATATTGCTAATAGGTGTATTTCAATTTTGTTTTTTTTTATTATTAACTTTGGCCTTTTTTAGGTCATAACGACTGTGTTAGAGGACTGGCCATTTTGAATGAACTAGAGTTCCTGTCTTGCAGTAACGATGCCACTGTTCGACGATGGCAAATTACTGGGCAGTGTTTGCAGATTTATTATGGACATACAAATTATATCTACAGCTTATCAGTCTTCCCAAATGGAAAAGGTAAGCATTTCTAACATTCTTCTCTTTATTTATGATATATTTGATGCATTTAAATTTAATGTTTAGTTTGCAACAATTGGCAAGAGCATGAAACATTTTAAATTGCTGACACCTACAGTTGTGTTAAGCCTGACTAGTGTAAATGTTTGTCTTACAGACTCTCTTGGTGCTTTGGACATATTCTTGTTTTATTTTGGAGAGGGAATCTCATGAATGAAAATCATTCTTGTGCCATAAAATGGAAGATGCTTTTTGGCATAGAAACATTTTTAAGTAATAGTACATAATTATATTACAGATGGAAAAATGAAATACCACATGTCTTTATCACTCCTTGAGTTTTGTACAAGTGGTAATATTTGAGAGTCAAATGAGATTTGGTAGATGTATTGCAGAGTTTGGACAAATTCTGTGATTGGTAATTCATTCAAAGACTAGTTAGTCATATATGAGCTTAGTGTGAGAATTGAGCAAGTGATTAAAAATATCTATTTTAGTTCAAATCTATTATTAATTATGTTAAATATTTATACTAAATTGTATAGTTAATCTGTCTCTAAATGTCATTGGATTTGTCTTTTACTGACTGCATTTATTCATGTCTTGAAAATTACATGTGTGTCTCCATCAAATTACAACCTTCTTGTTGTTAATTTTTTCATGTGTGCTATTTAAGTTGTACTTTTCTCTGATTGCAATGGTCTCCTCGTTTTCAGATTTTATTACCACAGGGGAGGATCGATCCTTAAGAATTTGGAAGGATGGAGAATGTACTCAAACTATCAGACTTCCAGCTCAGTCTGTTTGGTCCTGCTGTGTTCTGGATAACAGTGATATTGTTGCAGGTTCAAGGTAAATTTGCAGTATTATTTTATTTTACTATTTATTTTGAGATACAGCACCAAACAGGCCCTTCCCACCCAATGAGCCTCACCGCCTAGCAACCCACTGATTTAACTCTAGCCTAATCCTAGTACAATTTATAATGACTAATTAACCTACTAACTAGTATGTCTTTGGACTGTAAGAGGAAAGAGGAGTACCTGGAGGAAACCCACGCATTCACAGGGAGGACATGCAAACTCCTTATTAATTCCTGCCATTTGCAAAGTGTAATATAAATCAGTTTTTTTCAGGATCTCAAGTAGTTATTGATTTGCTGATGGACACATGCTTACAAAAAAAATCGAGTAAATAATATAAAATACCCTTTTGTTTCTGATTTATTGTTCTTTTGTTCAAATTGAGACAACATCCTGACTCGGATTCCTCTTATACAACTATGCATAATTATTCTATGTGGACTCCTCTTGATTCGTATTTTGTCCCACTGGCAGCAAAGCCCCTGCCTGTAGTTTTAATACCCAATTCTCCAATTTTGTCTTTAAACCCATTTCTTTCTCCTTCCTTTAAGCTGCCCTAAACTGTGCCTTTTTGGTCAATGCCTCTTCATATTATAAGGTGTATTTTTCCTGAATACAGCTGTGTAAGATGATTTAAGATGTAAGATACTTTGACTGATCTATGTTTGCTGATGAACTTCTGTTGTAGTGATGGTGTAATAAGAGTATTTACTGAAGCCGATGAACGAATGGCCTCTGCAGAAGAGATCCAAACTTTTGAGAATGAGTTGTCCAGCGCAACTATAGACCCTAAGACTGGAGATCTAGGGGATATAAATATCAATGATCTCCCAGGGAAAGAACATCTTAATGAGCCAGGTATGTGATATATATTTCTCCTTTTTAAAACTTGATTAAAATTGGAAGGTTGTTTTATAGTGTGCTGAAATCTACATTTAAATCTAGTAACATTTTCTTGTTTACAGAATAGAAAAAGTAATATTCAAGGGCTTATTTCTGTTTCAAATACTTTTAGATGAAGATGAGCGTTTAATCTTTCCTAGTAAAAATTGCAGGATGGATATTTTACAGCTGTTGTGATTTTTTTTGTATTTTCTTAACACTGATGTGCAGTATTTACAATTTCTTTTTATAGAATTTATCCTTGTCAATTACTAATGTACAAATATACGAATTGTGATTGAAATACCAAGTACCATAATCAAAGCCTAGACACTCTATGGATATAGGAAACTGAATTCCACTGGCAGACAGAAGAAAATTCCATAGACACCTGCAGGCTAGCTGTACTGAATACAGTGTTCTAGACTTCCCTGTGAGCATTGTTGTGTCTGAGTATTGCAGCGCAAAAATGGAGATGTATTTGGATATGAGATGAGCACACATTTGATCTTCCTCACCACCTCTTGATTCAACAGGGAGTCCCAATGGTATTCTATATGTTGCTGACTAAGCTAAAATACACTTCATATCCGGTGGTGTTATCTGCATTATTCACGTGATACATCAAAAAAATCGTGATAACAGAATATTACTGTCAGCTCTTTGAACTGGTTTTTTGGTTTTGATATTTCACGGTATTATTGTTCACGGTATAAGTTATATAATGATATATTCATGTGTGTGACTGATTAAAGTCATTGGAGAGGCACTGAAGCTGGTGATGTAGAAGTTTTTATTCATCACACCAGGCAGTCATCATTCTGGAGGTGCTCTTTGTAGAGGCTCATAACCTCAAAGTACATCACATTTTTTAAATATATCCTTAAGATCAATGTTAACCCTAGGTAATTCAATACAATTTCAATAGCTGCAATGGCATTGTTTACTTCAGTACTTTGGGTTAACAATTGGTTCCTTTGAGATACATGTATACAGTGGAAGCACATTGTATCTGATGAGACACCTCTGATGGTTCAAGCGCCTTTGTATAAAAAAAAAAGAAATAATTAGTACAGATATTCGTAGAAACTTCCGACAATGGAGAGCCACCCAAATTAATGTTGTTAGGGCTGTCCCTGAGCACACAAATATCCTGAGTACACAAAAAAACTATTGATTGCCTATACCTGTGCCTGTATTTGATATACTAAGTGAAAACATCAGCTTGGTCTGCCAACATGAACTCTGGTCACAATGTTGCAAATAATTTAGCCCATGTTGCCTGGTTTGATGAAGACCAACTAACACAACCTCATTGTCTTAATGCTTGGCTCACTATATAGCTCTTAGTTTGTGAACTTTAACTTCAGTTTACTGCTTGCAAATTCTAACAAAAACTGAAGTCTGTTTCTTAGTTGAATTAATACTCTAACAAGTTTTACTTGTGTTTTATCATCCTTTTAAATACAGAACTTCTTTATGCATACATTCAAAATTATTATCACTTACTCTGTAAGCTTTATGAATTCACTAAAGTATATTTTGTTTAAAGCATAGTATTATTGTGGAACTGAAAAAAACCCAGTCTTGAACCTGCTGTAAATTTAGTACTTTTCAGCTTGTCTGCCTCAATTCCATTATATGATCTGTGCTCATATTTCATTCTGTTTGTGACCAAAATCAATCTATTCCAGCAATGAATAAGTTCAAGCAAAATTCAGTGTTTTGAAAATGTTTTACGCAAGTCCTAAATTACTAAAATGTTATGTTGATAATTTAAACTTTGAAAGGGTAAAATAACTCTTAACCAAATGGCTCAATGAATTTTAAGTATTTTATTCAATTTTATAATATTTCTGAAGTTTGGAAAAAACAGTAAGTCCTTTCAATCTAATTTCTCTTTGTTAGATAACACTCACATATAAGGAATCAATCAAGTTAGTCTTTTTTTGTAAAACACCTTGATATGTTTATCTTGGTTAAGACTGCACAATACTGTCATGTGGATATGTGATGCTGGGTCATAGATAAAAGGTTGGCTGACTGTGGAAGAGAAGAGTGGAAATAAAGGGGGCCTTCTCTGATTGGCTGCTGGTGACTAGCTGGATGTTCTCCCCAGGGGTCGGTGTTGAGTGTGCTACTTTTCACATTGTATCTTAATGATCTAGATGACAGAATTGATGTAATTGAGGACAAATTTGCAAATGATACAGAGGTAGGTGGATGGCAGTTAGTATTGAGGAAGCAAGGAGTCTGCAGAAGGACTTGGATAGGTAATGAGGCTGGGCAATGAAGTGGCAAGTGCAATACAACATAAGGAAGTACTTGGATTCCAGTTAATTGGGACACATGAGGACCAGTACATTTTTACCCAATTAAGCAGCTCCCCCGTTAGCTGAAGTTTCATGAAAATAGTTTAAAGTATAAAAAAGAAACTACTATTTTACTTAGTAACAAGTTATGTATTTATATGAAAAACAGAACCAATATTACTACAATACTGTGAAACTATGAGTTCCTAATAGTTGTTGATGGAGGAATTTATCTAGTTTATGCTGGCTTTTTTTGATTGACTATAAATGAGTAAAATCAGCGCAGACACCTAGTGCAGATAATGGACTGCCTTCCTACAATGCTTTTGACGATTGCATATGCTCCAAACCTTCATTTTCATTGTAAAATTCAAGATAATTGTCAATATCTTCAAATCTTTTGTAGTTGCTAACTTGTTGAACTAGTGAAGGCATTTCATTTTTACTGCCAGCTGTTTCTGGCATCTCCAAGCCTGAATGCTTGTAACTGCGGTGAGCAAAACCATTCTGAATTGTCTTACTGCTTATTTCTCGCCAACTACAGTGACAAAAATCACTGCTTTTTTGAACACCATCAAATGCAACTGATGCCTTTTAAAAACAACTAGTTTCATGTCTAATGGCCACACAAGTGCACATGGCCGATGCTGGTAATAAACTGTTCGGCAACAATCTCCTGTCCCAGTTAAGTGGCATAGTGTCCCAAATAAAAGAAAGGAATCCTGGCTATTTTCTTGACTTATTTTCCAAGCCTGACAGTTTCATTATGCAAACTAGATGGTTACTACTTTGCTTTAAAAGAAAATAATCTATAAGAACTAAGAGGGAGATGATCATCTCTCTTGCATTTGACCAGCTAATTTTACTCATTCTTAAAGTGTGGTTCTAAAGGCACAAATTCAGAACAAGATAGTTGGAAAACTACCTTGTGTTTTAAGCCAAACTTAAAATGAGCATTAGGTCATCTTTTGTCCATATTCTTTGGTTGTTGAACTTGGTATTTTTGTTTAACCCTTTTTCAGGCACAAAGGAAGGTCAAACACGACTAATCAGAGTTGGAGATACTGTTCAGGCTTATCAGTGGAGTGTCGTTGATGAGCGATGGATAAAGATAGGTGATGTAGTGGGTTCATCAGGAGGAACACAGAAGTCCTCAGGCAAAGTTCTTTATGAAGGCAAAGTATGTTTAAGGATTAATTAATGTCATCTGATAGATTTGTGCTTGTACCTAAAATGATAGTCTTCTCCAGTGTACATATAGAAAACAATGTAAATTCACTTATATTTGCAAGTATGTTATGGTTTCATTTGTGTTAGGATATTAAAGTAATAAAGTAATTAAAGTCAATATGTCTGTCATACAGCTATCTGAAATCACTATTTTGTTGGCTTCTGGAGCACTCAAGAACTCTCTCTGCTTATGTTATATTTATGGTGACAGTAGCAGCCAAGTATCCATTCTTGGCTAAATTCACCCTCTTTGGATAAACAAAATATTGAACAGACAATTACTGTATAGCCTTCCAATTCTCTGCAACTGATTTAGTCACATTTTTCTTTGGTGTATCTAGTTTACAACTGTTTTTGCCATATGCACATACACATGTGCACATCTCCAAGAGTGTTCTTTAATCTTACAAGCATCATGTCACCCGTTGTTCAGTAAAATGGTGATAAACCTACATACTCAAATCTGGTGACTGTGTCCGCTCTTTTATTTACTAGACAAGAAGCTTTAATAATACACTGTGCAGTACATTGCCTTTAGTGTTCTCTATCAAAATTGATATTCTTTGGGTCTATCTTTACATAAAACTAACAATGAATTTATTATTATATTGAAGGTAACTAGTCTTGAGTCCTAAATGACATTAAACATAAGAATGTTTTGTATTTTTCTCCCCATATTAGGAATTTGATTATGTATTTACCATTGATATTAATGAGGGTGGACCTTCAATGAAACTGCCATACAATATTTCTGAAGATCCATGGCTTGTTGCGCACAACTTCTTGCAAAAGAATGACCTGAACCCAATGTTCCTAGATCAGGTTGCGAATTTCATTATTGAGAATACAAAAGGTCATACATTAGGATCAACAGGCACCGGATTCTCTGACCCTTTCACAGGTTAGTGAGGTTGATGTCCTAAAAGTATTAATTTGTATTTCATATACAGTAAATGAATACACAATACTCTGGTTTCATTGTGAAAGATGTAATAGGTCATACCTGTACCCTGTGTTTTGATCCACTACCATTTTCCATTCTATACTACCACCAACCCATTTGGTGCAAGTGCTGAAGGTCTGACTTAATTACAGAGTTGGCAATGGAAACATCTAACAAGATCCTCAACCATGCATACAAGGGTAATGCAAGTGAGCGATCATTCCAGGGTACTTGTCCAAAGGCAGCCTAATCATCTGTACTGTTGTGGTTTAAAAGCATACCAGAATGGCTCTAAAGTTCCATATGTTTTTTAAGTATATCTTTAATGGTGCAATAAACTTTTGGGAAGTCTTTGAGAATGCTTTCAGAAATATTTTACAGATTTGAAACAATAAATCGTGCTATAAAAGGTTAATGGAATGTACTCAATACTTTATGAACAATTGTTTTAATTTTAATTGCCCTGGGTCCAACCTAACACAGGATCTTTGAGGCTTACTGACATAAAACTGCTTGGCGATCTCAATGAGTCCAAGCTTCATTGAGAATGCAGTTACGAATGCAGTGATGGAATCAGATATTCATGATTTTGGGACTTGTACGTACAAGCTGAATGTGCCAGTCCAAAATTTCTTGGTGCTATAAATAGAAGGTGTGGAACAGATATTCCTACACTAGGGCCTTTCAAGGAAATGGGTGAATGATGCAGTAGTACCCTTTTTGTTTGTGTGTGTGTGAGTGAGAGAGCGATCAGTGACAATTGGATCATGAGAATATATTTTTCCAGTTACAGAGTCATGGTTAAAAGAGGGTTCATGAAGTATCACTGACAGGCAAAATTAATGAAAGTCCCAATGCACATTATATAACTATTTTAGGCCATGTATGGTATCACTAGTTTAGCATTTTCTTTATCGAGGTCTGTTCTGCAGTTTCCTGCATTTTTCCCTCTGTCCTTTCTTACATTGTAGTGTTACAGTTGCTGTTCTCCAATCTATGGGAACCTATATAGGACCCTGGTCAGACCCCATTTGGGAGTACTGTGCTCAGTTCTGGTTGCTTCATACAGGAAGGATGTGGAAGCCATAGAAAGGGTGCTGAGGAGATCTACAAGGATGTTGCCTGGATTGGGGAGCATGCCTTATGAGAATAGGTTGAGTGAACTGGGCCTTTTCTCCTTGGAGAACCTGATAGAGGTGTACAAGATGATGAGAGGTATTGATTGTGTGGATAGTCAGGGGCTTTTTCCCAGGGCTGAAATGGTTGCCATAAGAGGACATACGTTTAAGGTGCTGGGGAGTAGGTACAGAGAAGATGTCAGGGGTACGTTTTCTACTCAGTGGTGAGTGCGTGGAATGGGCTGCCGGCAGCGGTGGTGGAGGCGGATACGATAGGGTCTTTTAAGAGACTTTTACATGGGTACATGGAGCTTGGTAAAATAGAGGGCTACAGGTAAGCCTAATAATTTCTGAGGTAGGGACATGTTTGGCACAACTTTGTGGGCCTAAGGGCCTGTATTGTGTTGTAGGTTTTCTGTTTCTATCTTAAAAATATCATTATATATACAGTACTCGTATGAGTTATGTTGTTAATTTTGACATAGTGCAAGTTCAGTCCCTTTTTTCTTTCTCCTTTTTTCCACTTGATCATAAGTCGATGATTTGTAATTGATTAGTGAAAGCTTGACATTTCAATAACATTTTGATACTTTTCAGGTTCAGGACGTTACATACCAGGAACTGGAATGGGAACAGGTGGCACAAATGAAGTGGATCCTTTTACAGGTATTGTATAACTTTGGGAAGTGCCTTTGAATTAATCAAATAGTAAACTTGAGTTTTAATTAAAACTTTTTGACAATTTTTAGCATTGACAGATACTAAAATGTCCCCCAAAATTCCCCCAATATTTATGATGCCTTAACCTGAATTTGGTTAATCGTATTACAGTGATTTCAATAGGTAATTCTGTTTCGAATATTAGCTTCCTGTCACATCGCCAGCAAGTGGTAGAGTGGGCTCCCTCACTTCTGCCCCTCTGACCCTCAACACAGGTGCCCCTCAGGGCTGTGTCCTTAGCCCCCTCCTTTACACTGTGTATACCTATGACTGTGTCACCACCCACAGCTCCAATCTGCTAATTAAATTTGTTGACAACACTACATTGATTGGCCTAATCTCAAATAATGATGAGGCAGCCTACAGAGAAGAAGTCATCACTCTAATACAGTGGTGTCAAGAAAACAACCTCCCCCTCAAAGGAGCTGTTTGTGGACTACAGGAGGAATGGAGACCGGCTAACCCTAATTGACATCAATGGATCTGGGGCTGAGAGGATGAACAGCTTTAAGTTCCTTGGTATACACATTACACATGGTCTGTACATACCGGCTGTGTGGTGAAAAAGCACAGCAGCACCTCTTTCACCTCAGACAGTTGAAGAAGTTTGATATGGGTGACCAAATCTTAAGAACGTTCTACAGTGACACAATTGGGAGTATCTTGACTGGCTGCATCACTGTCTGGTATGGGAACTGTACTTCCCTCAATCACAGGACTCTGAAGAGAATTGTGCGGACAGCACAGGGCATCTGTAGACGTGAACTTCCTACTATTCAGGACATTTACAGAGACAGGTGTGTAAAAAGGGCCCGAGGGATCATTGGGGACCCAAGTTACCGCAACCATAAAGGGTTCCAGCTGCTACCATCTAGGAAGCGGTACTGCAGCATAAAAGCCAGGACCAGCGGGCACTGGGACAGCTTCTTCTGTCAACCTGTAATTGTTACCTGCTCAGTTGAGGAAAAACACCAGAGACTCAAAATTACCTCTGAAACGGTTTTTATTCAGAGAGGAGTTCATAGCCCCACGCACTTCGGGCGTAAGGTAGCCAACTCCCAATTTGTCGGTTTACAAAGGTCATACTTGTACCCAAAAGCAGGGTACTACATTCGCAAATATGGTTACCAATTCGAATTCATCAGTTGATTGGCTATTGCATAGCTAAGCATGCGAAATGTTCAGAATTAGCAAAGGTTAAAGCGTAATACCTAGAATTAATACTGACGCACTTCAAAACACTTGAAATAGGTATTCTCAAAATACTTTGCCAAGCACATTGTCTTGTGGTCGCTGGTTCCCTTCTCCTTGTGGTCTCCACATCTGGCCTGGCACCTTATTTTAGCTACCTCTCCTTACTTCCCCAATGACGTACTCCTCTCTTGTCCTGTCTACATATTTTGCTACACTTGCCCCTCGCCCACCCCCTCTACAGGTACCCCTTGCCCTCTTCACATTCTCATTCCCTCCTGTGATCATGAAATGATCACTCTTCCACCAGGCCATCAGGATGATTAATTCATGCTGATAAAATTGTATACCTTTTTTCCATATCCCAAAACTTGATTGTTTTTATTTCAGAATGTTTAGCTTTATTTCTTTGGTTTTGTGTGGCAAGAGATTAGCTATATATTTTAAGAAGTATGGAGCTTAAAGTAGTAAAATGAGGTGGAGGTAAAGATGAGCCATGATGTAATTGGTTGTGCGAATGAATGTTCAGCTGCTGTTTCTATGTTCTCTGTTTCTTACTTAATTTCCATTTTCATGAGGACCTTTAACTCTATCCACACATGGAGAAAGCTTGGGTATTGTCACTCTCAATATTTGATTTGATCCATATAGCATTCAGTTATTTTTTGCGAATCTACATTTCATCTATCTTTGTGCGCCATTTAAGTTAGCTCCTCCATGCTTAATTTGAGATTCACAGCAAAACTTCTTGTACTGGCATAGTACTCCTTAGAAAACATGAAACAAACTTGACTGATGCTGATATCTATTTCAATACATTTAAAGTTGTGTAAACTTGTATACATACCGATATTAAAATAATATTCATTGTTTATTTCTATCACAGGATCTGGTCGTTATGTACCTGGTTCTGTAACATCTAGTGTTACTCCTTCTGCGGGAGGTGACCCGTTTACAGGTAAGGTTTTAAGAATGCATTTAGGGAAAAAAATAAGGTTTACATGACTTATCATTTAACTTAGTTTTTTCATACATGTTGCATCTGATAATTTTAATTTCCAAGAACTCTTTTAATTACCACATTAATTCATTTATGGCAGATGAATTCAATCTGTAGGGAATGGATCAAGGTGATACAATGTTGAATTGAGGGCAAAAACATTCTCTGGTGACTCTTAGAATTTTGTAAACTTGGATAGGGTTCCTTTAGCCTTTAAATGATTTAACCTTAGAATTTTACGATTATTAGCTTGAGATAAATTTTAAAATTAATTAAATGTTCAACATGTAATCTAGAATGCTTGGACTTTCCTTTTCTGTGGATTATTCTCAGACCACAATAAATGTTGTACTCAGGACTGAAACAGCAATATTCTGGTGGAAGCTGCCTTTACATTATAAAACATTATTGTTCATAGGAGGAAATGCGTATGTTTCTGCTGATGGTCGTGCACTCACAACATCCATCAGAAACCCTTACTTTCCCAAAAAAGATCCTGTCACGTTTGATCAGGCTAATACAATTCAGATAATAGGTAAGTCCTTTATTCTGTTTATATTGAAACAAAGCTTTTGTTATTTCACTCTTCATATTATCCCCCCCCCCCAAAAGTATTGGTGTACTTTATTAGTAATAAGGTGACTTTAATGTTGCTACACATTGCTATGCCAAAGATTGATTCTTTTAAGGTTACTTTATCAAATAATAGCAACTCACACAAAACGCTGGTGGAACACAGCAGGCCAGGCAGCATCTATAGGAAAAAGTACAGTCGACGTTTCGGGCCGAGACCCTTCGTCAGGACTAACTGAAAGGAAAGATAGTAAGAGATTTGAGAGGGGGAGGGTGAAATCCGAAATGATAGGAGAAGACAGGAGGGGGAGGGGTGAAGCTAAGAGCTGGAAAGGTGATTGGCAAAAGGGATACAGAGCTGGAGAAAGGAAAGGATCATGGGGTGGGAGGCCTAGGGAGAAAGAAGGGGGGGAGGGGAACACCAGAGGGAGATGGAGAACAGGCAAGGAGTGAGAGGGGCAGAGAGAGAAAAAAGGAAAAAAGGTGGGGGGGGGGATAAATAAATAAGGGATGTGGTGAGAAGGGGCATTAACAGAAGTTAGAGAAATCACTGTTTATGCCATCAAGTTGGAGGCTACCCAGACGGAATACAAGGTGTTCCTCCAATCTAAGTGTGGCTTCATCTCGACGGTAGAAGAGGTCATGGATAGACATATCAGAATAGGGATTTCCAGCATCTGCAGATTTCCTTGTGTTTGCGTTATCAAATAATAGTTACTTATTTCCAAAACAATAATTATTACAGGAAAACTAAAAGAATTGAATGAGAGCACTTCTGCTGAACAAAAACTGTCTGAAGATGATCTGCAAATGCTTGAGAACTTTCTTTCAGTTGTATCTAGTCCTTCTTCACAAGAGACTCCTACAGCACAACAATTAGAGACTTTATGGAAAGCTGCTCAGTGGCCAGAAGGTAAGCAAATAATGATATAAATTTTTAATACAGTCAAATGTATTTTGACCCTTGTGAGCAACTGAAAGAAAGGAAAAATCAATACACTACTGCAATTGAGGATATTTAATGTAACTCATCCTCTGTATAGAAAATATAATTTCATTTTATTGCTTTACAGAGAAGGTAGTTTAATATTTATCAGTAGTAATTTTTTTATTAGTTTTTTTAATGCATTTTCTACATCGCTACAGATAGGAAAAAAAAACCCAAATCAAAATGAAGAAAATCAATACAGTGCAAAAATAAACATACAATAATAATATAATACAAAAAAGATAATTGAGAAAGCACCCAAATTGAAGACATGTAAAATTAGTATCCTCCCCAAGCCCCGCAACAAAAAAAAACTCCAGACCAACCACAACACAATATAGAGAATATAAATCAGGACATTCAAACCCCCAAAACTGTAAATACACTTAAAAACAGAAGATAATAATGCCTACTACCAAAAAAAAAAGAGCTGAAAGCAAGGGACCGAAAAAAAAACCTTAGTTAAGAGGAAGGTTATGAAAGTACTCCATAAAAGGTCCCCAGACCTTATGGAACTTTATATCCGAATTAAGAACTGAAAAATGAATTTTTTCAAGGTCTAAGCAGGACATAATATCATTAAGCCATTGAGCATGTGTGGGCGGGGCAACATCTCTCCATCTAAGGAGGATTAAACGTCTAGCCAGGAGAGAAGCAAAAGATAATATTCGACACTTAGTCGAACTCAAACGTAAATCTGTCTCACCCAAAAAACCAAACAAAGCAATTAAAGGGTTAGGTTCTAAGTGGTGATTCAGAATATAAGATAAAGTTATGAAGACATCTTTCCAAAATTTCTCCAAGCTAGGACAGAACCAGTACATATGAATAAGAGAGGCCTCGCCCCTTTTGCATTTATCACAGAGGACTAATATTAGGATAAAATCGAGATAATTTAGATTTAGACATATTGGGCTCTATGAACAATCTTAAACTGTAAAAGGCAATGGCGAGCACAAAGAGAGGTTGAATTAACCGATTTGAGAATCGAGTCCCAAGTCTCATCAGATAGAGATATTTAAATCATGCTCCCAAGCCATTCTAATTTTATCCACAGGGGCACGCCGTAAGAATGCTAATTTATCACGAATAAATGATATTAAACCTTTACCCAGTGGATTAATAGAAAGAAAGAAATCCATAACATTTTTCTCAGGCATTTCAGGGAAGTTAGGAATTAAAGGATTAATAAAGTGTCTAATTTGGAGATATCTAAAAAAATGAGCATTAGGCAGATTGAACTTAGCAGAGAGCTGTTGAAAAGATGCGAAGCGATTATCAATAAAAAGATCTTCAAAATGTCTAATGCCCTTCCTATACCAATCATGGAATGTTGAATCATACATAGTAGGTAAAAAAAGATGATTATGTAAGATAGAACTAAAAAAGGAAAAACCATAGAAACCATAAAATTTCCTAAACTGAGCCCATATTCGCAAAGTGTGTCTAACAAGAGGATTAACAATTAATCTGGATGAACTACTAGGGAGTACAGAGCCAAGAAGTGCAGAAATAGATAAATCTTTAGTGGAACTCAACTCCATTGCCACCCAATTAGGGCACTCGGGTTGGCCATGGAAAAAAGACCAAAAGGTAGCACAATGTATATTGGCTGCCCAATAATATAAACGAAAGTTAGGTAAGGCCATGCCACCCTCTTTTTTAGATTTTTGGAGATAAACTTTATTAATTCTAGAACGCTTATTCTTCCACAGATATGACAAAATAATAGAGTCTAAGGAATCAAAAAAAGATTTAGGAATAAAAATTGGGATTGATTGAAATAAATATAAAAATTTAGGGAGAACATACATTTTAACAACGTTAATACGACCTACCAAAGACATAGATAGAGGTGACCATTGTGACAGACTCTGTTTTGTAGTATATAAAAGATTGGCAAAATTTTCACGAAAAAGATCTTTAAACTTCCTTATGACTAATCCCAAGATAAGTAAATTGATTATGAACTACTTTAAAAGGGAGGTCACGAAATGTTAATTCTTGTGCTTCTTTATTAATTGGGAAAAGTTCACTCTTATGTAAATTAAGTTTATAGCCAGAAAACTGGCTAAACTGATCAAGAAGTGAGAACATTGGAGGTAAGGATGTAGACGGATTTGAAAGAAAAAGTAATAAGTCATCAGCATAAAGAGAAACTTTATGCTCAACACCCCCCTCCAAATCCCGGTCAATTCAGGACAGCTTCGAAATGCTATTGCCAAAGGTTCTATAGCCAAATCAAAGAGAAAGGGACTTAAAGGGCATCCCTGACGGGTGCCACGTTTGAGGTTAAATAAACAAATTTCTGAAAATTAGTCAAAACAGGCAGTAGGACACAGATACAGCAATTTGATCCAAGACATAAAACTTTGACCGAAGTCAAATTTTTCTAAAACTGCAAAAAGGTAGTTCCACTCTATATGATCAAATGCTTTCTCTGCATCGAGGGAAATAACACATTCAGGAATCCCAGTTGAAGGTGAATATAAAATGTTAAATAAACGCCGAATATTAAAAAAAGGGAAGACGGTTTTTAATAAAACCAGTTTGATCATCAGAAATAATAGAGGGGGTCACAGTTTCTAATCCATAAGCCAAAACTTTGGCCAAGATTTTAACATCAACTTTAAGCAAAGGAATCGGCCTATACGAGGAACACTCTGTTGGGTCTTTACCCTTTTTTAATAAAAGAATAATAGATGCCTCATTAAAAGAGGGTGGCAATTTACTGTAATTAAACGAGTCAGATAGTACTGAGAGTAACTGAGGAGAAAGAAGTGAAGAGAATGATTTATAAAATTCTACGGGGAACCCATCAGGTCCAGGAGATTTCCCTGAAGACAATGCAGAAATTGCAAAAGATATTTCTTCTGATGATATAGGCGCATTAAGTTTGGCTTTAAAATCAGATGAAAGCGAAGGAATATTCAGATTATTTAAAAAATGATCAACAGAAATATTCTCATTCAGAGATTCAGAGGAATAAAGTCGAGAGTAAAAATTTTTAAATACGTCATTGATTTCTATGTGATCCGATGTAAAGTCTCCATTCTCCTTCCGGATCTTTGTAATATGTTGTTTAGCTTTGGAACGCCTCAGCTGATTGACTAGAAATTTACCAGATTTGTCACCATGAATATAAAAGCGACTCTTACTTTCAAGAAGTTGGCGTTCAACAGGTTGAGTAGACAGAAGATTAAATTTAGTTTGAAGTTCTACACGCTTCTTGTATAATTCAGGATTCTTAGTTTGAGCATACAGTTGATCTAATTCTTTAATCTGATTAATGAGGTCTAATCGATCTGTACAGGACTTTCTATTAAGATTTGCTGTATAGGAGATTATTTGACCCCTCAAATATGCTTTCATGGCATCCCAGACAATCTGGGATGACATTTCAGATGACGTATTGGTGTTAAAATAAAAGGTTATCTGATCCTTAATAAATTTTAGAAAATCATCATCCGATAATAAAGTCGAGTCAAGACACCAGTGTTTATTTCTCTGAGGGAGACCAGGAAAATGTAAAGACAAAGTAATTGGGGCATGATGAGAAATCAGTATACTCTGATAATCACAAGAATAGACAAATGGAATAAGTTGATTATCAAGTAAAAAATAGTCAATTCTAGTAAAGGTATGGTGAACATGTGAAAAAAAAGAATAATCTCTCTCAGTAGGATGAAGGAAACACCATATATCTGAGATACCATAATTAGAAAGAAAAGAGTGAATAGCTAAGGCAGATTTAGTAGGTAATCTAGTAACAGAGGACGATCGATCCAAATTAGGATCTAACCAACAATTAAAATCGCCACCCAATATAAGAGAGTATGAGTTTAAATCTGGTAGTGAGGAGAAAAAACGTTCAAAAAAATTAACATCAAAATTGGGAGCGTACAGGTTTGCTAGTACAACTTTAGTATTATATAATTTACCAGAAACAATAATAAAACGGCCATTTGTATCAGATATCTTATTATGGAGTTCAAAAGGAATATTTGAATTAATAAGGATGGAGACCCCCCTAGCTTTGGCGGCAAAGGATGAATGAAAATGCTGACCCGCCCACTTTGACAAAAGCCGAGTATTATCAAAACTACGAATATGAGTTTCTTGAAGGAAAGCAATGTCAGCTTTGAGTTGTTTAATATGCAAGAAGACCTTCCTTCTTTTAACAGGATGATTCAATCCCTTTACATTCCAGCTCACAAATTTAAGTGTATTAACCATTATCAATTATTAGTGCATAGAAGGTAGCAGGCATATAAAATATCAAGCAGTACAGTAACAGTCTGGGAGCAAAAATGTAAACATAGATCAGTAGAATCAAAACAGAGACATGTCCTGAATAACAAAGGAAAACAAAAGAAACAGTGAGTAGTGTTGGAACTGGAGAATCCACCCCCCTCGCAACCCAAAACTAGAGGTCTACCCAAAAAAGCAGCTAGCTCTACAAAAAAAATTAACCGAAAAATGACTTCCAGTTCCGTACGTTAACAAAAGTTCCGTATAAATAATATAGCAAATAATAACTAATTTATGCACTAGATAACAGAATTACAAATAGGAACAACTTCAACAGAAAAAGTATAAAACTTAATACAAAAAAAATCAGAAAAGAAAACTAAAACTAACCTACCAGCAAAAAATTATAAAAGATTAAAAGAAAAAAAAGGAGGGGGAAATTATAAATTTAAAGAGAGTACTTATCAACCGTTTACAGAAAAAAAAGCAAAACTTAAACTATAAATCAACCAACAGGGAGGCCTTCAATAAAAACTTCAAACCTCCAAAACAAGTTAAAATCAATTGTAGTTCTCTATAGATAAAGTTATACAGAAATAAAATAGATTACACAAGTAAAATTTAAAAGTCTGCAGGGAAACATTAAACTTAAATCATCTATTTAGAAAAAACGCACCAAGTCCAGGGAGAGATTGACTACAGCCCTTAGAGTTTCAATAGTTAATGTCTGAATTATTCAAGTAAAGTCTGAGTTCGGAAAAAATATCTTTACTTCAAAAAGTACTTATCAACCATTTTGGAAGGTCAGACCGGTTCCGAAGAAGACGAGATGGCTGGAAGACTTCCAACAAATGCCTCAGCCTCCTTATTTGATTTAAACCACTTATAATCTCCAGTAGTAAGCGTAATTCGAAGATCGGCTGGATTTCGGAGAGAGGGTCTGAATCCGCGATCAAAAAGCACTTTCATTACACCTTTAAACTCAGCACGCATCTTCAGAACCTGGGGGGCATAATCCTCCACAAAACGAATGACCGTATTTTGAAAAGCAAAAGTACCTCTGCGGCGTGCCTCCATAATCAAACAGTTTTTCACCTGGTATCGATGAAA
This sequence comes from Hemitrygon akajei, assembly GCF_048418815.1. Classification (NCBI taxonomy): domain Eukaryota; kingdom Metazoa; phylum Chordata; class Chondrichthyes; order Myliobatiformes; family Dasyatidae; genus Hemitrygon; species Hemitrygon akajei. The sequence goes on from NC_133125.1 coordinate 55,823,969, forward strand.
GCATAAAATAACTGACCGTGGACGGGAACCCAAAGTTGCACGAGGAACATAAATCCTGTGAGCCCTTTCAAGCTCAGGTGGAGTCGAAAGAAATTCTTTCCTGAAAATCTCACAAAGAAAAGATGAAAAAAATTCAACAGAAGAGCCCTTTTCGGTGGCCTCTGGCAAACCAAGAATTCGTAGATTGCAACGTCTGCTCCGATTTTCAAGATCCACCATTTTGGAAGAAAGTTTACTGTTCTTCTCTGCTAGGTTGGAGCAGAAAGTTTCAAGATGTTGAACACGGCGTCTTAAATCTTCAGAAGTTAAGTCAATGCGAGATAAATGTTCGGCATGTTCATCCACTCTAGCATTAATCTGATCCAATTTAGAATCCAGCTGGTTGAAAGAAGTTTTAAAATCCGTTAAAATATCTTGTCGATGTTGTTCCAAAATAGCGAGAATCTCAGCCGACAGAGCCGTGGAAGTTTCCTTTTTCCCGATTTTAGTACTTTTGGTAGCCATTATAAGATAGATGTGTTCGCAGGCAGGTAAAAGAGAACTAATAAAATAACTAACTAAGGTTTAAGAAGGGAGACACATAGTGCAAAGATAGGAAGTATAACGGAGCAAAAGTTCGGAGCGACTAAACAATCGCCATCTTACCGGAAGTCCAGTAGTAATTTGTTCTGTGATTGATAAGCAAGTTCTGCTTTCTTCAATGTGATGGCTGGGTTGGTTTTGTTAGTTTCAAAGTTTAGAAGTTCAAAGTAAACTTATTATCAAGGTACATATGTCACCATGTACAGCCTGAGATTCATTTTCTTGTGGACATAATAATCCATAACAGAATAATAAACATAATAGTATCAATTAAAGACCACACCAACTTGGGCGCTCAACTAGTGTGCAAAAGGCAACAGACTACAAATGCAAGAAGGAAAGAAATAATAATAAATAGGCAATAAATATCTAGAACATGAGATACCGAGTCCTTGAAAGTGACTCCATAGGTTGTGGAAACATTTCAACAATGGAACAAGTGGAAGTTATCCCCTTTGGTTCAAGGTCCTGATGGTTTAAGGGTAATAACTGTTCCTGAACCTGGTTCTGGGGCTCCTGTACCTTCTTCCTAATAGCAGCAGTGAGAAGAGAGCATGTCTTGGGTGGTGGGGGTGCCTGATGATGGATGCTGTGTTCCCGTGACGAGGCTCCACTTAGATGTACTGAATGGCGGGGAGTGCTTTACCCATGTTGAACCGGGCTGTCTCCACTACTTTTCTGTTCAAGGGTGTTGTTGTTTCCATACAAGGCCGTGATGCAACTGTTCAGTATGCTCTCCCCAATACATCCGTAGAAGTTTGTCATAGTTTAAGATGTCATGCCGAATCTTTGCAAACTCCTAAGGTAGAGGTGCTGCCATGCTTTCTTTGTATTTGTACTTGTGTGCTGGGCTCAGAATTGGTCCTCTGAAATAATAACACCAAGGAATTTAAAGTTGTTGACCCTCTCCACCTCTGATCCTCCAATGAGAACTGGCTCATGGACTTCTAGTTTCCTCCTTATGAAGTCATTAATCACTCCTTGGTCTTGCTGACATCAAGTAAGAGGTTGTTGTTGTGGCACCACTCTGCCAGATTTTCTGTCTCCCTCCTGTATGAAGATTCGTCACCACCTTTGCTACTTTTATTCCATGTTACAGCATTTCATCAGTAGAGAATGGGGATTATTTAACAAGGACTGGATTTAAATGAAAATCTTGCATGTTTTTTTCTTAAGTATGTTTGTGAAGTTGAAGTTTGACCATTTCATTGTCCTAATTGTTCAGTTCTTGTATCTAACAATATTCCTTTCTGTGAAATTAGTTGGGTTTCCACTTCTGGTTTTGTGTTGTAATTGTCTGTATACAATGAAGAGGAAAACATTAATATCAGTTTTCATGTGAAAGAATAATTTTGACATTTGTAACCAAATTTATTATTACTTCTGACTTAGCTAAGTATAGGATAAGCATTAAACTAGTAAAGAGCATGGGTGAAAAAAAAAATAAAGGAATAAAAGGCAATGCACAGAAGATATGGATTTTCTTTGTCTACAATCACATTTTATTTCTTTTGGCAACTTATAGATGTATAATATCTTGAATTTTGCTACTATTTTAAGAAAATTCTTATTCTGATTTTGTGAGATCTTTCTGGGCAGATCTGGAAGTGACCATCTTTTGCAATTAACTTAAAAGAACATCTAATCTTCTGACTGAAGATCTGGGTAAAAAAAAATAATACCAGTAAATGAGTTCATTTAAATATGTTGCTATACCTAGAAAAGCGGCTATATCAACATTCATGATTTGTATCTAAGCCTCTACTCACAATAATGTCTTCACATTTACTGTGCTTATAAACCTTTAATTTATTTGGCTCCTAAGTTCTTTTCTTCCACCCTAATATTGTGGAATGAACTTAAACAGCCAAAGTACCCAAACTTGTCTTTAGTGGCATGATTTCAAAACTTGCTGCAGTCAAGATTTGGGCAAAGGAAAAATGAACTCTACATAATCAACAAACATATAGTATGAATAAATCACAAGATAGTTTTGGAGATTTTAATTATCTCCATTGGAAATCAGTGCCAATATTGAGGTCTAAAGGAATAGAGAAAATCCTGGGAATCTATATGTCTTCATTTTTAGTAGGTAAAGAGGACATTCTTGGCAAAGGATTGCACACAATAATTACATCTGCTATAGTTTTTCCCTTGTCATTGCATTTTCTCCCCACCTTCCCTGGTTTCCTTATTCACATCTTTCTGTCAGCAAACATTTCCAAAACTAGCTTCCATTGGCATATTATTTCCCTTTTTTTTTAATCAGTATTGTTATCAAGGCTGGACAAGAAATGTGTACAAAAGCAAGGAGCAAGCTCACCATTAGTTTGCTCCTTATGTTAATAAATGTCAGCAAAAAGGCTTGTTTCTATGATGTTGTGTTCTATGACTTACTTGCAGGCACATACAAAGAATCTGATTGTGACAGTGACAGTTCTCTGTGTAGTCTGTGTTTTTATTAGAGCTTGGCACTTAGTCCCCGAAAGAATTGTCAGTTACATCAAATTTTCAATATTAAAGGGACCAATAATCCCCATGTATAGTAAGAACACAACAGTTTGTGCTTTCTGTGTGGAGTTTACGCATTCTTCCTATGACCATGAGAACTCTTGCTTGTTCATAATAAATGAGTTACTGTTGTGACATAGTGAGGAAGTAGACCTTTTTATTATTATCTGAACAAGTTTGCATTTATGTAAATCTCATTTTGCAAACTGCATTCTCCAGTTGATTGAACTGGGCTGAATGTTTTGGACAGGTTTTTCATGTCAGTCTGTTTGGATGAACCAAGAGATCTGCAGTCAGCTAAGGGCCAGATCAGTGGCACTCAGTTTGGTGTCCGAGTAAAATACAAAGAAGTCCAGGTTCAACCTCTGGAAAGGCATATTACATGCAAAGTGGCAATGTTGGACCGAACTTGAATTACATAAGAATGTTTGACAGCTGTGGCAGGGCTTAACTCGTATCACCTCCTAAAAAGTGGCAACAGGGTTTTGCTCCCATTATGAATTCCCATAGACTCCAATGACCCTGTGATTTCAGTTTCTGAAGCTGATGTGAGAGCATCCTTTAGGAGGGTGAACCTATGTAAAGCATCTGGCCCAGACAGCCTATCTGGCTGAGTACTGCACACATGTGCTAACCAACTGGCAAGTGTGTTAACCTCTCGCAATCTGAGGTACCCACCTAATTCAGGCAGCCTTCATTTATATCAGTACCAAAGAAGAACTTGCTAACCTGCCTCAATGAATATTGTCCAGAAGACTTGCATCCATGGTGCCCGTGCATGGTACTCTCTTGTTATTCCATTGAGATGTTCCCACAACCAATGATCTCACTTTAAGGATTCCTTATCTTGTTATTTCATGTTTTTGTTATTTATTGCTATTTATTTATATTTGTATTTGCACAGTTTGTCTTCTGCACTTTAATTGATCTTTCATTGATCCTGTTATAGTTGCTTTTCTATAAATTTGCTGAGTATGTCCACAGGAAAATGAATCCCAGGGTTGTATATGCTGACATATACTTTGATAGTAATATTTACTTCGAACTTTTGAACTTCGAAGTGCTTTCAGAATGATGAAACATATCAACTCTTGCATGAGAAGCGACTTGGATCTGCTCCAACTTGCTTATTGTCACTATAGATCAACAGCAGATGCCATTTCATAGACTTGTCACTCAACCATGGAACAACTGGACACTGAATATCCATACATCAGGAAGCTCTTCGTTGACTTTAGTTCTGCATTCAACACTATCGACCCCTCAAAACTGATCAATTTGCTCCAAGACATCGGCCTCAGTTACTCCTTGTGCAGATGGATCTTGATTCTCTGTTTGCTTTAGATTTATGACTGTGAAGTCAAGTACAACTCCAATGCCAAATTTAAGTTTGCTGATGACACCACTTATTGTTGACCGAATCAAAGGTGGTGACGAATCACCATATAGAAGGGAGATTGCAAATCTGGCTGGTTCCCCAACAACTTCTCACTCAATGTCAGCAAAACTAAAGAGCTGATTATTGACTACAGGAGGAGGAAACCGATGTTTCATAAGCCAGTCCTCGTCAGGAAATCTGAGGTGGAGAGGTTCAGCACCTTTAAATTCCTTGGTGTTATCATATCAAAGTATCTGTCCTGGGTCTAGCACATAACTGCCATTACAAAGTAGGCACAGTAGTCCCTCTGCTTTCTTAGAAGTTTGCATAGATTCAGCATGTCATCACTAACTTGGACAAACTTCAAAAAGTAATAGGTAGTCCAATCCATAATGGTTAAGGACCTCCCCACCACTGAGAATATCTACAGGGAGTGCTGTCACTGGAATGCAGCATCCATCATCAAGGAACTTCACCATCCAAGCCATGCTCTTGCTGCTACAATCAGGAATGAGGTGCAGGAGTCTCAAGTCCCATACCACCATGCTCAGGAACAGTTATTACCCCTCAATCATTGGGCTTTTGAACGAGAGGGCTAACATCACTCAACTTCATTCACCCCAACACAGAACTGATTCTACAATCTGTGGATTCACTTTTAAGAGTTCCACAACTCACGTTCTTGACATTTATTGTTTATTTATTTATTTTGTTTTCTCTTTGTATTTGCATAGCTTATTGTCTTTTTCACATTGGTTGGTTGTCCTTTGTGCATGGTTTTTCATTGATTGTATTGTGTGTGTTTGTATTTACCGTGAATATCTGCAAGAAAATGAATTTCACAGTAGTATGTGGTGATGTATATGTGCTTTGATAATAAATTTACTTTAAACTTTGAGGTGGCTGTGTAACACTTGTTATTTTTAGATGCAGGAAAAAAATTGTTCTGTCAAGATTTTATATATAAAAGCAAAAATTTGCACATTCAGGAAATCTGAAAGAAAACAAATAGGTTATGCAACATTTCTGGAGAAAAAATTGAGCTTTCATAAGTGGTCTTCCACTTTTTGTGTATTGATATAATAATGGATTTAACAGAAGCATAAATTTGCAGAGGTGTAGAATTGATGTATTTTTGAAAGTCATTGACCTGTTGTAAATACACCAGGAGAGGCAACTTTAAAAAAAAGTTTTTCAAAATTTTATGAAATGTTACATAGAAACATAGAAAACCTACAGCACAATACAGGCCCTTCACCCCACAAAGTTGTGCCAAATGCATCCCTACCGTAGAAATTGCTAGGCTAACCTGTAGCCCTCTATTTTACTAAACTCCATGTAACTATCTAAAAGCCTCTTAAAAGACCCTATCGTATCCCCCTCCACCACCGTTGCCAGCAGCCCATTCCACGCACTCACCACTCTCTGAATAAAAAAAATTACCCCTGACATCTCTGTACCTACTCCCCAGCACCTTACACCTGTGTCCTCTTGTGGCAACCATTTCAACCCTGGGACAAAGCCTCTGACTATCCACACGATCAATGCCTCTCATTATCTTGTACACCTCTATCAGGTCACCTCTCATTCTCTGTCGCTCCAAGGAGAAAAGGCCGAATTCACTCAACCTATTCTCATAAGGCATACTCCCCAATCCAGGCAACATCCTTGTAAATCTCCTCTGCATCCTTTCTATGGCTTCCACATCCTTCCTGTAGTGAGGCAACCAGAACTGAGCACAGTAGTCCAAGTGGGGTCTGACCAGGGTCCGATATAGCTGCATCTTTACCTCTCGGCTCCTAAATGAAGGCCAATACACCATACGTCTTCTTGACCACAGAGTTAACCTGCGCAGCTGCTTTGGGCGTCCTATGGACTCGGACCCCAAGATCCCTCTGATCCTCCACACTGCCAAGAGTGTTACCATTAATACTATATTCTGCCATCATATTTGACCTACCAAAATGAACCACTTCACACTTATCTAGGTTGAACTCCATCTGCCACTTCTTAGCCCAGTTTTGCATTCTATCAATGTCCCGCTGTAACCTCTGACTGCCTTCCACACTATGCACAACACCTCCAACCTTTGTGTCATCAGCAGACCATCCCTCCACTTCCTCATTCAGGTCATTTATAAAAGTCTGTAAGAGTAAGGGTCCCAGAATAGATCCCTGAGGCACTTCACTGGTGACTGATCTCCATGCAGAATATGACCTGGCTACACCCACTCTTTGCCTTCTATGGGCAAGGCAGCTCTGGATCCACAAAGCAATGTCCCTTTGGATTCCATGCCTCCTTACTTTCTCAATAAGCCTTGCATGGGCTACCTTATCAAATGCCTTGCTGAAATCCATATACACTACATCTACTGCTCTTCCTTCATCAATGTGTTTAGTCACATTCTCAAAAAATTCAATCAGGCTCATAGGGCACAACCTGCCCTTGACAAAGCCATGCTGACTACTCCTAATCATATTATACCTCTCCAAATGTTCATAAATCCTGCCTCTCAAGATATTCTCCATCAACTTACCAACCACCGAGGTAATACACACTGGTCTATAATTTCCTGGGCTATCTCTACTCCCTTTCTTGAATAAAGGAACAACATCCGTAACCCTCCAATCCTCGGGAACCTCTCTCGTCCCCATTGATGATGCAAAGATCATTGCCAGAGGCTCGACAGTCTCCTCCCTCGCCTCCCACAGTTGCCTGGGGTACATTTCATCCGGTCTCGACGACTTATCCAACTTGCTTTCCAAATGCTCCAGCACATCCTCTTTCTTAATATCTACATGCTTGAGCTATTTAGTCTGCTGCAAGTCATTGCTACAATCACTAAGATCCTTTTCCATAGTGAATACTGAAGTGAAGTATTCATTATGTACCTCTGCTATTCCTCCGGTTCCATACACACTTTCCCACTATCACATTTGATAGGTCCTATTCTTTCACATCTTATCCTCTTGCTCTTCACATACTTGTAGAATGCCTTGGGGTTTTCCTTAATTCTGCCCACCAAGCCTTCTCGTGGCCCCTTCTGGCTCTCCTAATTTCCTTCTGAAGCTCCTTCCTCTTAGCCTTATAATCTTCTAGATCTCTAACATTACCTAGCTCTCTGAACCTTTTGTAAGCTTTTCTTTTCTTATTGACTAGATTTATTACAGCCTTTGTACACCATGGTTCCTGTACCCTACCATAACTTCCCTGTCTCATTGGAATGTACCTATACAGAGCTCTACACAAATATCCCCTGAGTATTTGCCACATTTCTTCCATACTTTTCCCTGAGAACGTTTCCAATTTAAGCGTCCAATTTCCTGCCTGATAGCCTCATAATTTCCCTTAATCCAATTAAACGCTTTTCTAACTTGTCTGTTCCTATCTTTCGCCAATGCTATTGTAAACTATGGTAGAATTATGATCACTATCTCCAAAATGCTCTCCCATTGAGAGATCTGACACCTGACCAGGTTGATTTCCCAATACCAAATCAAGTACAGTCTTTTCTCTTGTAGGCTTATCTACATAATGTGTCAAGACACCTTCCTAAACACACCTAACAAACTCCACCCCATCTGAACCCCTCGCTCTAGTGAGATGCCAATCGATACTTGAGAAATTAAAATCTCCCATCACGACCACTCTGTTATTATTACAATTATAACAATTATTATTGTTACCATATTTCAAATATTTATGCAACTATTCAAATACACTGTTAACTTTGATCTTTAACTTTTATTATTAGTGAAAAATTAGTGATTGTAATTTTACTTGTTTTTAAATCTCCCCTCAATTTAGACATCGTGTTTCCTGTGTTGGATATTCTTCGTCTGGCTGTAAGACATCCTACAGTAAATGAACACTTCTGCAGTGAACTCTACAGCAAGCAGTTCAGCAACTACCTCTTAAACAAGATCAATCTACAGGGAAAACCAGCTAATCAAATGCTTATTCTCCGAACAGTTTGTAACTGTTTTGCTAACCAAACACATGGCTCAAAGCTCATGATGTCCTTGAGGGAGGCTATACTCTCTCAAGCAATTGAAATGAGATCAGCCAGGAACAAGAATGTTCACATAGCACTGTCCACTTTGATATTAAACTATGCAGTAAATCTGCATGCAGGAAATGATATTGAAGGTAAAGCAAATTGTTTATCCATTATAAGTGCAGCCATGGAAGTCCTCCAAGATTATGAAGCAATTTTCAGACTTTTGGTGGCCCTTGGGACAATTATAAGTGATGATCCAAATGCCTTGCAACTAGCTCAATCGTTGGGAGTTGATTCACAGATCCGAAAATATTCTTCTGTTTCAGATCCAGCTAAAGTTGGGGACTGTTGTAGATTTGTTCTGAAAGTGCTATAATGTCTAATAATAGATTTTCAAGGGTTGTAGTCAAGTGGTATTCATTTTGTTTGCGTTATTCCTTAAACTCTGTCAAATAATATATGAAAGGTAAAGAAACTGAAATATTTGATTCTTGTGATAAAGTTGTTGCAGAAATACAACATACAATAGTAACAATAAAGGAATTATTAAAATGTGTTTTATATTTGAATATCATCTTTTGCTTTAAGATGTTTCTCATTTAGGATAGTGACCTTTTATGTGTAAAATTGCTCCTGTAAACATCTAAATTCTCTTCGTCATTACTGATTTCTAATTGAAATTACACCTTTTATTCATTGGTACTTTGAGAGTGCTATTAATATTTCTAAGCTTGTTTCATGTTGCAGGAATTTGTACCTTTGGTGTAAACAATTGGTATGGGTTTGTTGGACATGAAAATCCCATTAACTGACATTAAGACTCCTAAAATGGATTGAGCCATTTACCCTCTGTTCCTCCCATGATGTATTTTATAGATAATGGAACTCATCAGATAACAGAGTAGCTAGTTTTAACTGTATGATATGAATAACTAATGCTATATTTACTTTTTTTCTGCATTGAAAGGCAGGTTTAATCATAGAAAATGTGATTTAAAAAAAAAATATGTTTGCTTCATGTGTTCTTCTAGAATTGGGTTCTTCCAAATTAATTCTTGAGCTTATCCAGCATGGCATTCCATTGTTTCCATTAGAACTGATCCAGACTCACCTTGTTAAGATGTTATCAATAAAATTTAGTAGATTTTCCAAGGAAAATAAAGAAGTTTCTGAATGCTCATTTTATACCCAAATACAAATTTAGTGCTTAAAAAAAACTGAACTTCTGTCTCAGTTCTTAACTTGTGACTAGTAAAATTAACCTAGTTAACAGTAGAATTCATTCTTGTAGCCAAAAGCTTTTTGCTAAATTGCGATCATCACATGACAGACAGTGTCTGAATGTACAGTTGGAATATTCTTAGCATGCTGATAGATCCATTAGCAGAAATTAATTTCTCAAGTGGCTCCACCTTCAAGTGACTTGATCTTATCAGGGATGGTGTTCCAGCGTATTTATTATGAGATCAACAGGATTGATGCTTATAATCTCTGTACATTTTTTGTATTTAACTTTGGACTGTAATTGTAGTTATTCTAAAACCATATGAACAAAACCTCAGTCTGGCCAGCTGAAATTGACAGAATATCATTAAATTTATGTTCCTCAAGGAATTTATATGCTTATGTTTAAGCATATTACAGCATGTTTAATCTGCTACTTTGTAGATGCACCACTAAATTGCCCTGTAAGTACGGTTCAGTTGTTGATGCATTTTCTGCTAAGTTAGGAATTGTGGGTTCAATTCATTTCGACAGAAAATTTTACAGAGTACTGCATTATCAAAGGTGTGATCTGCTTTTTGCTGTCTAAATTGGCATAACAGATGTCATGGGGTAAGAATGAAAAGAGGTAAACTGGCCAAAAATTTTTCCATTATCATCATCATAACTAAAACAGATCAACAAGTCATTAGCAACACAGACAAATACTCTTTGTGCTTTGGATCATTGTCTTGTTGCATCATCGAACTTCTGTTAAGCTTTAGGTTGGTGTTATTACTCATCTCGGACTTCTTTCAGTGGCTTCATATTACAAAATGCAAAGTGGACTAGATGTTCCTCTTGTGAAACCAAACTTGCAAATGATCTAATTCTGTGCAACAGTTTTAGTTGATGCTTGCTAACTATAGGCAAAACAGGATTCAGTGCAGGGGGAGGGGTGTTGTAATTGTGATTAATGTGGTAAAATTGTTTTATAATGCTTGCTGTTCGGACAGAGTGTGTACAATCTTAAGGGGAGAATAGTAAAGCAATGGAGGAAGAGAGCTCCATGCATGTATCCATAGTATGCTCAGCGACAAGAACTAGAATAGATTCAAGACTTCCTTTTACATTACTGTGCAAAAGTTTTGGGCACATATATAGCTAGGGTGTAGAAAAACTTTTGCACAGTACTGTATTTGTTGATGTGGAGTGGAGAGCAAGTTGCGAATCTGTCAGGAGCAAAGGATATTGGCAATGCTGAGAGCGGGGCATTGCAGGAGGGGTATAGAGGTAAATGACTGCAAACTGGAAGATTCACTCTGGAGCTCTATAAATTTGAGATATTTTAGTGGACTAACGTTAATTTTAGTGAATAGGATTAAGAGGAGTATCTTGGCTAGCTTACCAATATAACTTCACTGCTTTCCATCTGGCACCTCTTGTCAAGTTTAAGTAACAGGTGAGGTCCTCAGTTCAACATCTCAACCAGAGGGCAGCATTTTGGAAACTGCAATCTCCAGTCATTAATTTGGGTATAAGAATTAGAAAAATAATAAGTACTTTATTGATTATGGATGGAAAATTATTTTGTTACAGCAGCATTTAAAACAGCAATAAAAATGTTTAATATTAAGTATGGAATAATAAGTTCTAGAAGAGAGCAAAATCGCAGAGCAATTGGAAGTAGTATTAACTGGATTCTTCTTGTATAATTTAACATTGGTTGATAGGCACATGCAGCGTTGCCAACAGTCCTGTTTGACTTGTGTAAAAGGCAAATTTGAAAGAAATAGGTCATCCTGCTTTCATGATTTCCTGGTTTGTACATCTGTTCTACAAATAAAGTACCTGACCAGGAAATCAAAAGTAGAATTTTTGAGTCAGATTTGCTAGTGCCAAGCTGGTTTAAAACAAAGATAATTTCAATCCAAGCAACTCATACAAAACGTTGCAGGAACTCAGCAGGCCAAGTAACATCTATGGAAACGAATAAGCAGTTGACGTTTCGGTTCGAGACAAAAGTCAGGAATAGTAAAAAGGATGAGTCAGAGTATGAAGGTGGGGGGAGGAAGAAGAAGTAATAAGGGAGTAAGATGATGGGTGAAACTGGGAGAGGGAGTGAAGCAAAGAGCTGGTAATTCGATTGGTGAACGAGATAGGAGAGGGCAGAAGGCAAAAGAAGGGGGAGGAGCACCCGGGGGGGGGGGGGGAGGCGATGGGCAAGTAAGGAGATAAGGTGAGAGGGAAAAAAAGACGGAATATAAGATGTTGCTCCTCCAACCTCAGCGTGGCCTCTGGGGCAGTACAGTACGGGAGGCAATGGACAGGCATGTCTGACTGGGAAGTGGAAATTAAAATGGGTGGCCACTGCGAGATACCGTTTGTTCTGGCGGGCGAAGTGGTCTCCCCCATCCATATTCAGGAGGTCAGACCGGGAGCTTCGGATACAGCACACAACCGCAGCAGGCTCGGGTGAAGTGTCACCTCACCTGGGAGGACTGTTTGGGTCCCTGAATGGTAATGAGAGGAGGAGGTGTAGGGGCAAACTAGCTAGCACTTGTTCGGCTTCCAAGGGTAAGTAGTAGGGAGGCGATCAGTGGGGCGGGCTGAACGAGCGCTGACGCTCATTGGACATTGAGCGTTCTCCGACTCCGCTGCCGTCTCTTCTATTGGTTGCCCCGCAGGCTCCGCCCAGCCGACCCACGAACTCTAATCACACAGGAAGCAATGACCTATCCTCTTCCGGCCGCCGGTCCAGACCGGAGTCGGATGATGGCGGGGAAGAGGTCGGGCAGAGATAAGAAGCGGAAGCGGAGCCATGGCGAAGAGAGTCATAGCGAGAGGAAACGCCTCAACTCGGACTCCAGTGCCGTCGAGGTGAGGGCAGCGCCGACGGACAACCGTGGCTAATTCGGGATAAAGGTGTTGATTGTCTTGGGCAATCCTGTTCCCTCCCCATGCCCTTTCCCCTCACACGTACCTAGGCCCTTATGCTTTGTCTCCTCTACCTCATTGCTGCACCCCTGCAAGCGAGTATCGGTACCGACCTACTACATCCCGTATCTGTCGTCTTTAACCCAGTCTTAAAGCCTCTTCGGCTTGACACCTGGTACCGAGACTTGAAGCGGTAAAAGGATTCTGGGGTCAAGCGTCTTGGGGTAGGCACAAAGTATTCCAATCCTGGTATCAGTAGTGATCATTTAGATCCCAATCTGGTGTAAACTGGTAGTTATCCTCTGCCTCATGTATTCCAGTACAGGTTCTCTAAGGCTAGGTATTGGCCAATGCTCCCAAGTGCCCTGATACACTCTTAACACTGCTGTAACAGACTATTTCTTCTTAAATTCCAGTACAGGCACTTAGAATGAGGTGGACCTCATTGTATATAGTTTATGATTATCTGCAATATTGTTTTTGTTTGCTTTTATTCTGTACAGAGAGAGCTCAGGGAAACTGGCATTAAATTCCCTGTATGTGTCCTCATATTTGGCGTTAATAAAGGATTCTGATTCTGATTACACCTGGATCTTAGTATGGGTTTCTTTTGCTAACTTATCAAGCATCCATTCACATACCCCAGTTTGCACACACATACTGCCTCTGTGGTTAACCTTGAGCCAACCCCTTGCAGCTGGCTGTTGATTCCTTGTCCATGTTCCCTATCACAGTCTGCTACATCTGAGTATCAGTGCTGATTTTTGTTTCATACATCTACCCTAAGCACCTGTTTGCTGTCCCTGTGATCTTTAGTCCAGAAAACCAACTCTTGCACCTCAATATCGACCCTGTTCTCTTCTTGCCCTGTAGCTCATCACTTGTATCTGGTGTTATGTGTGATGAGAAAGCCATGGGAGATGGGTTCCAGAGTTGACCCCCTGTGATGTATGCTGCTAACGAGAGAGAGAGAGAGAGATAAAGAGGGGGAGAGGCGCCATGCTGCACATGCTGATAATGAGAGAGACACAAGGATTTAAAATTATGGCTTCTTCGCTGATTGTTGACTTTACTTCCAAGGACTTTTGCGACTTTGCCTGCTTGTGTGAATCCTAGCTGACACAGCAGAGTGATGCCAGGTGCTTGCTGAGACAGCAGGGAGTGGCCCAGTTTCATGGACGTGGTCAATAGACAATAGGTGCAGAAGTAGACCATTCGGCCCTTTGAGCCTGCACCGCCATTCTGAGATCATGGCTGATCATCTACTATCAATACCCGGTTCCTGCCTTGTTCCCATTTCCCTTGATTCCCCTATCCATAAGATACCTATCTAGCTCCTTCTTGAAAGCATCCAGAGAATTGGCCTCCACTGCCTTCTGAGGCAGTGCATTCCACACCCCCACAACTCTCTGGGAGAAGAAGTTTTTCCTTAACTCTGTCCTAAATGACCTACCCCTTATTCTTAAACCATGCCCTCTGGTACTGGACTCTCCCAGCATCTGGAACATATTTCCTGCCTCTATCTTGTCCAATCCCTTAATAATCTTATGTTTCAATCAGATCCCCTCTCAATCTCCTTAATTCCAGCGTGTACAAGCCCAGTCTCTCTAACCTCTCTGCGTAAGACAGTCCGGACATCCCAGGAATTAACCTTGTGAATCTACGCTGCACTTCCTCTACAGCCAGGATGTCCTTCCTTAACCCTGGAGACCAAAACTGTACACAATACTCCAGGTGTGGTCTCACCAGGGCCCTGTACAAATGCAAAAGGATTTCCTTGCTCTTGTACTCAATTCCGTTTGTAATAATTCCATTAGCCTTCTTCACTGCCTGCTGCACTTGCTCATTCACCTTCAGTGACTGATGAACAAGGACTCCTAGATCTCTTTGTATTTCTCCCTTACCTAACTCTACACTGTTCAGATAATAATCTGCCTTCCTGTTCTTACTCCCAAAGTGGATAACCTCACACTTATTTACATTAAACGTCATCTGCCAAGTATCTGCCCACTCACCCAGCCTATCCAAGTCACCCTGAATTCTCCTAACATCCTCATCGCATGTCACACTGCCACCCAGCTTAGTATCATCAGCAAACTTGCTGATGTTATTCTCAATGCCTTCATCTAAGTCGTTGATGTAAATCGTAAACAGCTGTGGTCCCAATACCGAGCCCTGTGGCACCCCACTAGTCACCATCTGCCATTCTGAGAAACACCTATTCACCGCTACTCTTTGCTTTCTATCTGCCAACCAGTTTTCTATCCATGTCAATATCTTCCCCCCCAATGCCATGAGCTCTGATTTTACCCACCAATCTCCTATGTGGGACCTTATCAAATGCTTTTTGAAAATCGAGGTACACTACATCCACTGGATCTCCCTTGTCTAACTTCTTGGTTACATCCTCGAAAAACTCCAATAGATTAGTCAAGCATGATTTGCCCTTGGTAAATCCATGCTGGCTCGGCCCAATCCTATCACTGCTATCTAGATATGCCACTATTTCATCTTTAATAATGGACTCTAGCATCTTCCCCACTACTGATGTTAGACTGACAGGACGATAGTTCTCTGTTTTCTCCCTCCCTCCTTTCTTAAAAAGTGGGATAACATTAGCCATTCTCCAATCCTCAGAAACTGATCCTGAATCTAAGGAACATTGGAAAATGATTACCAATGCATCCGCAATTTCCAGAGCCACCTCCTTTGGTATCCTAGGATGCAGACCATCTGGACCTGGGGATTTGTTAGCCTTCGGTCCCATCAGTCTACTCATCACCATTTCCTTCCTAATGTCAATCTGTTTCATTTCCTCTGTTACCCTATGTCCTTGGCCCATCCATACATCTGGGAGATTGCTTGTGTCTTCCCTAGTGAAGACAGATCTAAAGTACTTATTAAATTCTTCTGCCATTTCTCTGTTTCCCTTAACAATTTCACCCAATTCATTCTTCAAGGGCCCAACATTGTTCTTAACTATCTTCTTTCTCTTCACATACCTAAAAATGCTTTTGCTATCCTCCTTTATATTCCTGGCTAGCTTGCGTTCATACCTCATTTTTTCTCCCCATATTGCCTTTTTAGTTAAGTTCTGTTGTTCCTTAAAAATTTCCCAATCATCTGTCTTCCCACTCACCTTAGCTCTGTCATACTTTTTTTTTAATGCTAAGCAATCTCTGACTTCCTTTGTCAACCACTGTGGCCCCTTTCCCCCCTTTGAATCCTTCCTTCACCAGGGGATGAACTGATTTTGCACCTTGTGGATTATTCCCAAGAATACCTGCCATTGCTGTTCCACTGTCTTTTCTGCTAGGATATCCGTCCATTTAACTTTGGCCAGCTCCTCCCTCATGGCTCCATAGTCTCCTTTGTTCAACTGCAACACTGATACCTCCGATCTGCCTTTATCCTTCTCAAATTGCAGATAAAAACTTATCATATTATGGTCACTACCTCCTAATGGCTCCTTTACTTCAAGATCGCTTATCAAATCCTGTTCATTACACATGGTCAGTTGATGGATGACTGGTACTCCAGCAGGGGCGATAAAAGGCGAGTCTGCTGAGACACAGGCAGACATGCCACTGGACACTGAAAGGGTGTTGTGCACCTACAGGAAGATGGGGGCTTGGAGGATTGATTCAGGGGAATCAGTCAGAGGCTCACAGTATGTGAAACCAGGCCGGTGGGGGCTTGTGTGTGTGTGTCCACCCACGCCTGGGTGACGAGCCCACCACTGAAGAACGGTCTGGCTTGGAACGGAGGGGTCATAATCAGTGACCACAACAGTACAACGGAACAAGAAGACAACGGAAGGTTTGCCTGCTGCAGCTGCTCATCTCTCGCTCGCGCGCTCTCTCTCTCTCTCTCTCCAACGTCACAACAGCAACTACCTCGACCCGAACTGAACTGAATTCTGCATTATCTTAAGACTATTCATTTACCCCTAGACTACGATAGAGCTTGGTTTTGATTCTTATTCCTGCACTTCTGTATTTATCATTGCTAATCTGTTTTATATGTATATTTGCATTTTTGATACTGTATTACTTAGTTCACTAATAAACACCTTTAGTTACAGTACCACCAGACTCCAACGTATCATTCCATTTCTGCTGATTTGGTAACCCGGTCACGGGGTACGTGACACTGGTAAAATGCCTTATGTCTTGTATACCCTGGTATTAGCCACATAGGGTGTTAGTTCTGTGCACAATGTATCTGGGTATTGAATCTTTAAACCCCAGAGTAAACCATATGCCTCATATTCCTTAGTAATGGCCTTTTTATCTGGTATTGTTCTTTTAAACCATGTAACTCTTGCGTCTAGGTGTTAACCTCGTTCTCTCTTTACCCTTCCAGTGAACCCTTATATCAGGGCACCTGCCCTATGTCCCATATTCCCTAGTACTCTCCACTTGTGCCCGGTTATTACTGATCATGTGCCACATACAGTCAGTGGCCACTTTATTAGATTCTGGTCAAGTAACCACAGTCTGTATGTTTGTGGTCTTCTGCTGCTGTAACCCATCCACTTCAAGGTTGAAATTTTGTGTTCAGAGGCACTCTTCTGCACACCACTGTTGTATTGCGGGTTTATTTCATTTACTGTTGCCTTCATGTCAGCTTGAACCAGTCCAGTCAATTTCCTCTGACCTCTCATTAACAAGGGGTTTTCGCTCACTGGATGTTTTTTCTTTTGTCACACCATTCTCTGTAAACCCTAGAGCAGAGGTTTCCAACCTATTTTATGCCATGGTCCCCTACCATTAATTGAGGTGTCTGTAGACCCCAGGTTGGGAAACCCTGCTCTAGAGACTACTGTAGGTGAAAATCCCAGGAGATCATTGGTAGCTGAGATACTCAAAACACCCCATATGGTACCAACAACTGTTCCACAGTCAAAGTCACTTAGATAGTACTTTTTCCCCCGTTTTGACATTTGGTCTGAGCAACATTAGCCTCTTGACCATGACTACATGCTTTTATACATTGAGTTGTTGCCACATCATCTGTTGATGAGATATTTGTTTTAATGAGCAGGTGTACAAGTCTCCCTAGTAAAGTGGCTACTGAGTGTATAACCTTGTACCAATTATCCTGTACCTGGTACTGAACCCAGTACATCATTTACCTGGCTGTTGATGAATTGTACCCAATTATCAATATTGCTTCATACATACTGTAGTATTGACCTCATGTACCTTGGTTTCAACTTTATGGCCCATTTATCCCAGTGGAGATATTTTGTGACATTAGCATGTCGCAAAGGTAATGCTGCGCTTGTAATGGGGGATTTCAGCATGCAGGTAGACTGGGAAAATCAGGTTGGTACTGGACCCCAAGAAAGGGAGTTTGTGGAGTGCCTCCGAGATGGATTCTTAGAACTGCTTGTACTGGAGCCCACCAGGGAGAAGGCAATTCTGTATTTATTTTTGTGTAATGAACCAGATTTGATAAGGGAACTCGAGGTAAAGGAGCCATTAGGGGTTAGTGACCATAATATGATGTTTTAATCTATAATTTGAGAGGGGGAAGGGAAAATCGGAAGTGTCAGTATTACATTTGAACAAAGGGGATTATGGAGGCATGAGGGAGGAACTAGCCAAAGTTGACTGGAAGGATACCCTAGCAGGGATGACAGTGGAACAACAATGGCAGGTATTTCTGGAAATAGGACAGAAGTTGCAGGATCAGTTCATTCCAAAGAGGAAGAAAGATTCTAGGGCGACCTTGGCTAACAAGGGAAGTCAAGGACAGTATAAAAACAAAAGAGAAGAAGTTTAACATAGCAAAGATGAGCAGGAAGCCAAAGGATTGGGAAACATTTAAAGAGCAACAGAAGTTAACTAAAAAGGCAATACAGGGAGAAAAGATGAGGTACAAAGGTAAGCTAGCCAAGAATATAAAGGAGGATAGTAAAAGCTTTATTCGGTATGTGAAGAGGAAAAAATTAGTTAAGACCAAAGTTGGGCCCTTGAAGGCAGAAACGGGTGAATTTATTATGGGAAACAAGGAAATGGCAGACGAGTTGAACAGGTACTTTGGATGTATCTTCACTAGGGAAGACAGACAATCTCCCAGATGTAATAGTAGACTGAGGACCTAGGGTAACGGAGGAACCGAAGGGAATTCACATTAGGCAGAAAATGGTGTTGGGTAGACTGATGGGACCAAAGGCTGATAAATCCCCAGGGCCTGATGGTCTGCATCCCAGGGTACTTAAGGAGGTGGCTCTAGAAATAGTGGATGCATTGGTAATCATTTCCCAATGTTCTATAGATTCAGGATCAGTTCCTGAGGATTGGAGGGTAGCTAATGTTATCCCACTTTTTAAGAAAGGAGGGAGAGAGAAAACAGGGAATTATTGGCCAGTTAGCCAGACATCAGTGGTGGGGAAGATGCTGGAGTCAATTATAAAAGATGAAATAGTGGCACATTTGGTTAGCAGTAACAGGATCAGTCCGAGTCAGCATGGATTTACGAAGGGGAAATCATATTTGACTAATTTTCCAGAATTTTTTGAGGATGTAACTATGAAAATGGACAAGGGTGAGCCAGTGGATGTAGTGTACCTGGACTTTCAGAAAGCCTTTGATAAGGTCCCACATAGGAGATTAGTGGGCATCATTTTTTAGATTATAAAATGCCATTCTTGCATTCATACACAATAACATTCAATATTTTTAATATAAGACAGAAATAATGTTTGCGTATTTTAGTACTGTAATTGCTCTTGTTCTTGAAGGCAGGAAGAATTGCTTCAGAAAAGGAAACAACCAATGAGCCCAGTGACTTGGAAGATGGAGGCCTTGACCTTGGTATTTGCTTGAAACCAATCAGTTCCTATATCTCTGACAGAAAAGAAATGCTTGAGCAGTGTTTCAGAGTTATAGGAGAAAAGAAACTCCAGAAGATGCTCCCAGATATTTTGAAGGTACCGTAGCAAGAAACCATTTGATAAAAATTCTCAGAAATACTCCATGCCATCTTTATTCTTTGCTTTTTAAGTAAATAAATGGGTAAATAAGAGTAAAACAGATTTTTCCCCTCAAAATAGGTTTGTTTTCAGTTTTAATTGACTGATTATTTTTGACTTTTAAATTCTTAACTTTAAAAAAAATTGTTTTTGAACTAAGATTTACCTTTGTAATATTGCAGATAATCTAGTTCAAGTAAATGTTTAAAAAGTCAGATAGTATCTGGAAGGAACTGAATTAAAGTGGATTTAGAGAAAAAAGTTGCAATTAAGTCATTAAACTAATCTGGAAACAATTATTTCTACTGTTAATTGATTTCCTGTGGAATAAAAATTAAAGTTAATTTGCATTGGATAGCATTTAGAAATCAGTAACAGTCAAACTTTGCTCATAAAGGTACCTTAAATCTCTGCCAGCTGCTTGAAAGTGGTTAAAACATCCCTTAAATATAATTGTAAAACTAGAATTTTTTCCATTTTAGAGGTGCCCAGTTTATTTGCGCAGGAGATTAGTTTGTGATTCAAATCATATGCTAATAACTTATTAGCATAATAAATTAACAATGATAGTGTAGTGGGTTAATGCAATCCAGTAATTGTACCTTGTTTCCAGCAGAGCTGCTCTGTAGAAGAAATTAAGTCACTATGCTTGGAGCAACTGATGCTTTTATCCAATAAGAAGCTGCTCCAAATTATAGAAGGTAAGATGGTTGGCTAATCTCTATTTGCTGTCGTAAAATGAAATGTACTTTAAGTAAAAATAAGTTGCTGTAAGGATAAAGTGTTTTGTAAATGAAGAGTTATCAGTGTACACAAAAATCAGAATATTGTTCGAACTATTAATTTCCCAGTAATAGAGTTAGGCAGCATGGAAATGCCTCTTCAGCATTATCCTTGCTAGTCCTAGTTGCCCACATTTAGCCCATAACCCACTCTAAGCCCCTCCCCTCTATGTAGCTACCCAAATGTCTCTGTGAGGTCACCCCTCATTTTCCTGTGCTCCAGGAAATAGATCAGTGTGGTCAACCGCTCCTGATAACTCAGGCCCTCTGGTTCCGAAAGCACCTTCAGAAATCTCATTTGCTTTCTCTCCAGTTTGACACTATCTTTCCTATAATAGGGTGACCAAAACTTCAAATGCAGTCTCACCAACGACTTGTATAACTGCACCGTGATGTCCTTACTCATAAACTCAGTGCCCTGACTGATAAAGGCCTATATGCTAAATGCCTTCTTCACCACTGTGTCTACTTGCTTGACTGCTTGAAGTGATCTAGGCACTTGTACTCCCAAATCCCTCTGTTCTAGGTACGTGTCAGTGTCCTGCCATTCACTGTGTAATTTCTACCCTGGTTTGACTATCCAAACTGCATCTCCTCATGTTCTTCTAAATTGAAATCCATTTGCCACTCCTCTGCCAATGACCCTAACTGATCAAGATCTCCTTTCAATTCATTGTAACCTGCTTCACTATCAACAACACCCACTAATTTTATTATCATGAATAAGCTTGCTAATCATGCCATGTACATGGGGCGGCACAGTAGCCTAGTGGTTAGCGCAACGCTTTACAGTATCGACAACCTAGGTTCAGTTCCCACCACAGCCTGTAGGAGTTTGTACGTTCCCCATGTGACTGCATGGGTTTTCTCCAGGTGCTCCAGTTTCTTCCCACAATCCAAAGACGTACTAGTTGCTAGGATAATTGGTCATCGTAAATTGTCCCATGATAGGCTAAGATTAAATTGAGGGAATTGCTAGGTGGCATGGTTCAAAGGACTGGAAGGGTTTACTCTGCGCTGCATGTCAATAATTTAATTTCCTATTAATTTACATAAATAATGACTTATAGCAGTCTCAGTGCTGACCCTTGAGGCACCCTATTAGTCACAGTCCTTTAGTCAGAGAATTGACCTTCAGCCATCATCCTCTGCTTATCATTGAGTCAGTTCTGCATCCCATGCCACCTAATTTGCCATGCAGGACTTTGGCAAAGGCTTTGTGGAAGTTCACCATCCACTCCCCTACCTTCATCTATCCTGTTGGTCTTCAAAAAACTGAAAACAATTTGTCAGGCGTTACTTCCCAAATACAAAGCTATGGAGACTATTCTGAATCAGGCCTTTGCTATCCAGGTGATGATGGTATGTCTTGTTCCTTAGAATTTTGCAGTATTAACTTCAGAGCAACTGAAGCCAGGCTCGGTATAGTTTCCTAGACTGCTCTTTCCTAGACCCTTCTTGAGCAATGGAACGATATTAGTACTTTAGTACTAAAGTAATTGATATATAAAGTATTAGAGACATGAAAAAAGTACATATAATTAAGTTTTACAAATTAACTTGTCACATGCATATTGAAACATCAATTGAGTGTCATGGTTGCGACACTACTACAGGTCGGGGCATCAGTGTTCAGTGTTAATTTCCAGCATCATCTGTAAGGAGTTTGTACATTCTCCCCATGACCACGTGGGTTTCCTCCGGGTGCTCTGCTTTCCTCTTACAGTCATTGTGTGATTAAACTAGGGTTAAATTAGGTGTGATACACACAGCTCGTTGGACCAGAAGGGCCTGTTCTGAGCTGTATCACTTCAAAAAAAAATAATTAAATAAATATCAAAACATACAGTGAAATGCGTCGACCTACTGGTTAATAGGTTACTTCTTTGTAAATTGTTCTGTGATCAGGCTAAGGCTATGTTGGGGGTTGCTGGGCAGCATGGCTTGAAGGGCCAATTCTGTTCTGTACTGTATCTCAATAAATACATATGTTCCAAATATCTTCTGTGGACAGCCCGCCAAGTATCGCTATGCTTCTGGCATCAACATAACATGCCCACAATTTGCTAATGCCTACCAATCTGTTTGTTTTTAGAATGTGGGAGGGAACTGGAGCACTGGAAGGAACCCATGTGGTCACAGGGAGAGCGTACAAACCTTGCAGACAGCAGGAAGAATTGAACCCTAGTTGTTGGCACTGTAATGCTACTATGGAGAAGGAGAGCTAAAATTTTTATTTGCAATTTGTTTTAGGTGTATTCTAACAATAAATAGGCAGAGTGTCACATTTATAAAAGTAAGTGCACCAGCATCAGTAACTCAGCTCCTTTCAGATCTGTGATTGTCTTACATGACTTTAGAATATACGAACCTGCAAGAGACTGAATGCATATGGGACTGTTGATCATGGTTCACTATAATTTGAGTCAGGTCTCATTGTACCATCTGCTTTTGCATAGTTTTCTTGCATTGTACTTTTTTCATGTTACTGTAAAAGAAGCTATTGCTTTGTGACATTATCTTGGTTTGCTACTTTTTACCTGATAAATGCAGTACATACTTTATTATCTTGTATGTAGGTGGCAATATTGTTTTTCTTTACAGTACATTATGTAATCTTTTTTCCTCCAATGAGAAATTTATGTCAACTATACAAAATCCTTGAAGTATTGTTGCCTAGCTGGTAATCAAGCTTTTAAGAAACCACGATGACTTATACAGCTACTTGGTAATGTAGTGGAAATTGTCATAAGTTAATAAATAAATTTATTAAAAGTGTTGATATGTAAAATACTGTTGACAAACTTGCATTGTTTATGTGTCATCTTTATTGCATAAGAATGACTAAATTTGATAGAGGATGAACCTTGCTATTAAGTCTAATTTTATCTGAGTAAAACATCAGAAAGTCAAGTAATATACATACAAATATTAAATTTTATACAAGGTGATGACCTAGGATCATCGGATACTGAGGAGGAGGCTGTTGAGAACGATAGGTCCAAGAAGAAGTTGGAAGCAGAGAGCCAGTAAGTCCAGTTTTAAAATTTCAGTTTGCAATATCAGCCAGTTTCTGTAAAAGCCGTGTCTATAAAATTAATTCAAGTATATTTGTTTTGTGTCCTTTATGATTAAAAATACTGCCCTTTAACTCGTACAGAAAACAGGCGTAGCTAGCAAGGCAAACATCTGATACTTGTTACAGATTGTTTCTGAGAACTGGCTGTTGTAATCTTAATGGTGAAGTTAGTTGCACAAATCGATATCCAGCACTTTGAATGAATGGTAATGTGGTATTGAATCAAAGCAGTTATGTTCTCATCAGTTGCTTTCCCTCTTCTAAGCAGGTTGAAAGTATGTTGTTGAGGTGCTGCTGCAAAGTATTATGCAGGAGGAAAACATTTTATCCGATAAAGAAACTAGTGCTTTTCCAGTATTTTGATTAATGCAGTCGGCCCTCCTGATTGCGGGGGATTGGTTCTGGGACCCCGCCCCCCCCCAGCAGATACCAAAAAATGCAGATGCTCAAGTCCCTTGTTTAACCTGTCTCAGTGTGGGTGGACTTTAGAACCCGGCGGAGCTCCGGACCTGATTTAACCTGTCTCAGTGTGGGTGGACTTTAGGACCCAGTGGAGCTCCGGACCTTATTTAACCTGTCTCAGTGTGGGTGGAGTTTGGGACCCGGCAGAGCTCGGACCTTATTTAACCTGTCTCAGTGTGGGTGGACTTTAGAACCCGACGGAGCTCCGGACCTTATTTAACCTGTCTCAGTGTGGGTGGACTTTAGGACCCAGCGGAGCTCTGGGCCTTATTTAACCTGTCTCAGTGTGGGTGGACTTTAGAACCCGGCGGAGCTCCAGACCTTATTTAACCTGTCTCAGTGTGGGTGGACTTTAGGACCCAGCGGAGCTCCAGACCTTATTTAACCTGTCTCAGTGTGGGTGGACTTTAGGACCCAGCGGAGCTCTGGACCTTATTTAACCTGTCTCAGTGTGGGTGGACTTTAGGACCCAGCGGAGCTCTGGACCTTATTTAACCTGTCTCAGTGTGAGTGGACTTTAGAACCCGGCAGAGCTCTGGACCTTATTTAACCTGTCTCAGTGTGGGTGGACTTTAGAACCCGGCAGAGCTCTGGACCTTATTTAACCTGTCTCAGTGTGGGTGGACTTTGGGACCTGGTGGAGCTCCGGACCTTATTTAACCTGTCTCAGTGTGGGTGGACTTTGGGACCTGGCAGAGCTCCGGACTTTATTTAACCTGTCTCAGTATGGGTGGAGTTTGGGACCTGGCAGAGCTCCGGACCTTATTTAACCTGTCTCAGTGTGGGTGGAGTTTGGGACCCGGCAGAGCTCCGGACCTTATTTAACCTGTCTCAGTGTGGGTGGACTTTGGAACCCGGCAGAGCTCCGGACCTTATTTAACCTGTCTCAGTGTGGGTGGACTTTAGGACCCGGCAGAGCTCCGTACCTTATTTAACCTGTCTCAGTGTGGGTGGACTTTGGGACCTGGTGGAGCTCCGGACCTTATTTAACCTGTCTCAGTGTGGGTGGACTTTGGGACCTGGCAGAGCTCCGGACATTATTTAACCTGTCTCAGTGTGGGTGGACTTTGGGACCAGGCGGAGCTCAGACCCGCCGCCCGCGGCTGCTGCTGAACCCGCAGTATTTCTGTTCCGTTGACGGAAAACGATCACCATTGAAAATAAAGTGGAAATAATAGTGATCAGAAAGAGGTGAAATGTCATCTGTCCTTGGAAAAGTGTTAGGCTACGGTCAGTCAACAATCGGAACAATTTTAAAGGATAAAGTGAGAATAATGGAGCATGTGAAAGGCTCTGCCCCCAATGAATGCTACAATTATTACTAAGCAACACAGTGGTTTAATTATTGAAATACATACTTTTCTTAAGTGTTTTATTTGCATAGAAAGGTAAAATATATATGTACTATTTACTAAGACAAACGTTTGACTAACTGACGCTAAGTAATACCGAATGTACCTGTTCTGACTTATGTACAAATCCGACTCAAAGACGGACTCAGGAACGGAACTCACTCATAACCCGGGGACTGCCTGTACTTTAAATCATCTCTAGGTACTTATATTACCTAATACAATGTAAATGCTATGTAAATAGTTGTTATACTGTATTGTTTAGGGAATAATGACAAGAAAAAAAGTCTACGTGCTCAAACAATGAGTGCTGGAGAGAGAACTTCTGGCTTTTCCCGATCCGCAGTTGGTTGAATCCGCGCATGTGGAACCTGCGGATAACGAGGTCTGACTGTAACCTCTTCTTGGGTTTCCAGCCCGAGATCCCTGTACCCGGCTGGAAGCCCATTTTGTAAGATAATTATTCAAAAGGTTGCTAGAATGGCAGTTGAGCAGTTTGCTTTATTGTTATAATGTCAGTCCTGATGAGCGATTTTACAGCTAGCCCTATACAGGCAAGTGAACTGTATTCCAGCACACTGCTGATGTGCCTAGCAGTTGGTGAAAAGATATGGAAGGTCAGGAGGTCCGGCACTTGCAATGAAATACCTTGTTTCTGACTTGCTCTTGCAGCCACTATAGTTATGGC
Organism: Hemitrygon akajei; assembly: GCF_048418815.1. Taxonomy (NCBI): domain Eukaryota; kingdom Metazoa; phylum Chordata; class Chondrichthyes; order Myliobatiformes; family Dasyatidae; genus Hemitrygon; species Hemitrygon akajei. The sequence goes on from NC_133125.1 coordinate 55,849,925, forward strand.
TCATCCAAGTTAAAGGTGCATGTACCGTAGATTCCGGACTACAGAGCGCACCTGATTAAAAGCCGCAGGCTCTAATTTTAGAAAGAAAATCAATTTTGTACTTGTACAAGCCGCACCGGATTTTAAGCCGCAGGTGTCCCACGTTGTAATATGAGATATTTACACAGAAAGATATTACACGTGAGGATTTTTTAACTTTTAATTAAATCCGTATGGTAACATAAACAAATACATATTGCAAATGCTTTTTTTCGAACCGTGCCTGTAACACGGCTACTTTTAAATATACATACGTATCGGTAACACACAAATTACGTTGCGTATACTTTTTTACTGAACAGTGCACGAACAACATTCCAATATCTCCTAACGACTGGTAAAAAAATATATACTGCAGCCTACCAGGAAAAGTTATTGATCGCCTTTAACTTAAAAGCTGCATCATATGCTTGCAGCGTTTTCCGTTTATCGCAAACCGGTATTTTCCCACAAGACGCGGCGAAACCGGATGTGACGTCATAGCATTCCGGGATGTAGTACAGAAAACAAATATACTTAAAACACTTCTAACTTTAACTAGAAAATACTAACAAATGAATTACTAAGCGAAAATATTATAAACTAAATAACTGCCATAAAGGCAGCACAATGCTTTTCTTCGAGTGTTTTCCATGTTGATGAGGGTGAGTACAAATGACTGATTTACAATAATTTAATTGTGAAAGTGCGCTTGATTTATCGTACAATTTCATTGGACCTCTGTGAACTACTCATCAATTTTATTGGTCTACTGTTACGAGGCAAAATGTTTTTGGCGGCATGAAAAAACACCATGCATTAGCCGCACCGTAGTAAAGGCCGCAGTGTTCAAAGCGTGGGGAAAAAAGTAGCGGCTTATAATCCGGAATCTACGGTAAATGAGTAATGTTAAAGAAAGCTTGTGAGGTTCTCTGTTAGTAATCTTGCCTGCCCATTTGTTGGCACAGGTGTGACTTACTGTTATCAACAAAGTCAGAATAATGTCCAAGTCATGTGCAGGCTTGCATGGACTGTGTTATCATCTGGAGAGTTGTAGATGCTCAATCATTGGCTATTCCAATTCCCAACCTTATGATGAAAGGTCATTTGATATCAAGACTCTCGCCTTTTGTCCATGTTTAGAACAAGCCTGTAATGGCTTCTCTAGCTGAGAACAGTTGAGACTATACATCAGGCAGCAGCTTATTGTTGAGTAAGTATTTGTCAACACTATGCATTTGACCATGGATATACAGGATGAATTATGTTTGTTCAGACTTCTGTGAAGAGGACCTTTTTGTTCTAAGTGTTTGATGGCTGCTGGTGTTGTTACTGAATTGCAGCAGTGCTATTAATGTGTCTAGTTTTGACAAAATAACTGCCATGGATGGTCCCAAGCACGGCTGCAAAAGGAGGAAGGTTGGGCATAGAGCTAGGAACCCTATCCCATAAAAGCCCGGTGCTACAGAAGTGCCAACGAAAGTTCCAAAGCCCTCATTCCTGGGAAAGGGAGAATACACCAAGTAGATGGGCTACACCTGGAAAAACTTGAAAGATTAACACAGGACAGAGGTTTCTGACGAACTGCTATCGGCTTAAGTGAAGGGCTTAAGAAGAAGAAGTTCTGCCAAAATATTGATACTGGTACACTCACCTATTCTTTTTAATCACTTGGAATCGATTAGGTGCATGTCAGGAAGAGGCTGTTTGCTTGGCACTTGTGATAGAAGATGGCATCTCCCATTTATTTTCTGCCAGCATTCTTGACTGCCTATATAGGTACTGTCTTTTGAACTGATCTATTCATTTAGAGAAATTACTATTTATTATGCTGCTACTAGACTTTAACATACAAATAGATCCATGTTAAAGGGTTGTATTTTGTTGAATACAGTTCAGAGCTGCTGGGCTAGTGAGTCACCAATACCGTGTTTATCTGTTCTGATACAGGTTTTCCAGTTTAGTAGTAATGTTGCATGACGTGACAAGGGATGTACTCAAGGCATGGATAGGACTTTGTTGTTTACAGTACTAAAGCTGATATAAAGAAGGTCATACCACTGACCAAATGGATTTGCTCGTAATTATAATCTAAAATGTATCTCTACTATTTTAATTGGATCTGAAGATACACATGTTACGTAGAGAAACTTTTCCATCACATATAAATAATACTTGATAATGCTACAGAAAGCCAGTAAGATCAGGTGAAAGTATATTTAAACTTTTATAATTATGACACCTGAAAACACATGGCTTTTCCCAAGATATAACAAATTACATGATTTAATTAGTTTTTTTAGACCAAAAGTTGCTATGAAGTAATCTCTCAATATTAATATATATAATTTTGCATTTAATCCTGAATTTAATGGGACTGTATTACAAGTACTATACTTACATTATTAAAACCAAAGTATAAATTGTATTTATTATCCATTCTTTTACAATGCAGTAGGTATGTTGGTACAAGATACTTAATTACCACAACTCTATCATAACGAATGGGAACTAGTTATTCCCCTGCTGTTATATATGTTTTCATCCAAAATATGGAATTTGGCATCAACAGATTTAGAAGGAACAAAATGCTTCATATTTGAACTTTTCAGTTCTTATGACGGTCTAGTTGAATCTAAAAGATACAATACTTCATAAATGGTGGAAACCAAGAAATACTGAATATCCCAAAACATCTAAGGTACTGAAATGGATGTAGAAAAGGCAAATGAAATGCTGGTACAGGTTGAGTACCCCTATCCGGAATGCTTGGGGCCAGAAGTGTTTCAGATTTTGGAACAAATGATGAGGTGGCTTGGGATCACTGTAATTTCTGACTGAATTTATGTGCAACTGGTAAGCAGTCTTTGTCTTGCTCATCACACATAGTACTTAACATTAAAATTATTACATACCAAGGTTTAAAGTAAATATATTATCAAAGTACATATATTTCACCATATATAACCCTGACATTTATTTTCCTGCAGGTGTACTCAGCAAATCTATAGAATAGTAACAATAACAGGATCAATGAAAGATCAGCTAGAGAGCAGAAGATGACAAACTGTGCAAATGCAAATATAAATAAATAACAATAATTTAAGATAACAAGAGGAAGAGTCCTTAAAGTGAGATTATTGGTTGTGGGAATATCTTAATGATGGGGCAAGTGAGTGCAGTTAGCGCCTTTTATTCAAGAATCTGATGGTCGAGGATAGTAACTGTTCTTTAACCTGGTTGTGTGAGTCCTGAGACTCTTGTACCTTCTAGCTGCTGGTGTAGTGAGAAGAGAGAATTGCCTGGGTGGTGTTGCTGCTTTCCTGTGACAGCATTTCATTTGATATGCTCAATGGTTACGAAGGCTTTACCTGTGAGGTACTAAGCCAAATCCAGTACCCTTTGAAGGATTTTCTGTTCAAAGGCAAAGGTGTTTCCATGCCAGGCTGTGCAGCAGCCAGTCAATACACTACTCACCTCTAGAAGTTGGTCAAAATTTTCCATTAATAAAATGAAAATGTAACATGTGCAGGGTAACAAAGACAGCACAGTAGCATCGCGAGAATAACTGATCAGCTGTTTTAACAACAAGAAACAATTGCAGGCTTTCAGTCACCACCTTCCATATTATGTGATTACAGTACCCTGTATTTTACTTTATTAGGTTTTATGTAATATATAAAAACAAACAGCATTGTAGACTTGTCCTGGTGTTAGATTTTTATCAGCAACTATCTTGGCAAACTCATCTATGAATTTCTCTGGTGTTTCATGATCAGCAGACACTTTAAAAATTTAATGCCATGATTTTTTCTTAAATTTCTGCAACCAGCCTTCTGAATATTCACAACTCCTTCAACTTTCAGTTTGTCGTGATAGATCTTTGCTTGTTTCATGATCAGCATAACGTTAAGCAGCGTATGTTCGCCTCGCTGACGAATCCACTTTTTCAATACACGATTAAGATTTTCATTTTCCATTTTATGCAGTGCTTTTCTATTTTTCATTAACTTCTGTTTATTACATATGTGAGGTCGCTGCTCAGAACTGTTGGGTGCGCAGAAACCTGCACATCACCTGGAAATCTTCCCAGTGCTTTGTGGAATTTTCCTTTTTTTTGTCAGTGCTCAAAAAGATTTTGGAGGCTTTCAGATTTTGAATTTTCAGATAAGGGGTACTCCACCTGTATTTCTATGTACGGGACTTGAAGAAAATGGAGTGAAGCCCTGTAACACATTGATTTAAGCATACCTATGTACTGGAGAAATTCTAACCAGTGCAGAGGTAGAATACAGTGTTCTGTGGGAACATAACATGGATTCAATAAGGTGACAGCTTCATTAAAATATTAGGAGATATAACACAAACTATTTTCATATGACATGAAGGAATCCTTTCAACCCTTCAAATCTTTCACAAGTCCTGTATGTGCATCACAGGGCATGTATGCAAGGATGTGAATTCCTTTAACACACACTAAAACACACACAATGATTAAAACACACTAGAGAAATTCTAGATAGTGCACAGGTTTGAATTCTAGCTGTGTAAACCAATGACTTTCTCTGTTGCAAAAGTAGAAGCCAATAGTGAAATTACTTACGTTAATAAGCTGCACCCTTGATTTTTGGAGCATTGTTATGGATTTGCAGAAAGGCCACATTTGCAATTCCAGAAGTGTAAGTCCTAGTAAATAATTTCAATCCATAGTAAGTGAATGAGTGAGATGTACTGTTTCATATTGCAAATATGAATATAGGAATTTATGCTAGAAATATAAAAGGCAATTTAATCTTTAAAAAGAATTAAAGCACAATCTCTGCACTCTGCTAACTAATTCTGACTATATAGCCCATTTTATTCTCAAGGCTGCATTTAGCTATTTTGCATCAGGTGTGGAGTGGCCCAAAGACACAGAAATAATAACTATTAACTAAATTGAGTAGATTATTAGTTAACTAGCTGATAAATACAACCTATTTGTAGGATAACAACTTTCAATAGTCATTTCCCAATTCCTTTGATCTGTACAGTACAAGTGCCAAATAAACTGCTTTACACATTTCCTTTTGCTTTAAACAATGAGAGAGAAAGCTTAAACAACAACACACACAAAATGCTGGTGGAACACAGCAGGCCAGGCAGCATCTATAAGGAGAAGCACTGTCAACGTTTCGGGCCAAGACCCTTCCTGTCGACGTTTCGGGCCAAGAGAGAAAGCTTAATTTATTTTCACATCTTTCAAAGTTTGAGGCACCCAATGCTATTTATTAGAAGCCTGCGTATTGCTGATAACTGTTGATGCAAATCTCCAAATAGTTTCCAGATTTTTTAGTTGCATCATTTTAAGTAAAACATAACAGGAAACTTCAGTTTTTCTTGTAAAGTTTACTTCCATAGCCTTAACTATGGACTATATTCCTGTTCCTGCAACCCCCCCCCCCACCCCCCACCTCTACTATATCTCTGGGATGTGGGGAGAATCTGGAGCACCTAGGAGGACCTCACAAGGAGAATGTGCAAACTCCTTATCAAGTTATATATAATTGATTAATTAGATCAGTGGTTTTCTGTCCTATCATCTACATAGTTATTGTAAATATTTACAATAATTAAATTGTAAACCTTTGATGTCTTTATAAAATTTGGTTTCTAGCATATGATACTTAATCCCAACATAAATCCTGGTGAGAGGATCCTTCTTGGCTGCCTTAACTTTTTAAGAGTTTCTTATGTCATTTTCTACGCACCAAGTGGGCAACATAGTACCTTGGATCTTCTATCTTGCTTTACAAAACATATCTGTTTCAATTATTAAGTCCCCTATAAACTGCCCCAGTATGTTTCCTCCCAACTTCTTACTACAAAGTGCTGGTCGTAAGCATCCTGGTAATCCTTGCTTTCAGCTGTATTCATTTCGTAACAAGTAACATTGCCGTGACTGTACCTTTTGGATGAGATCAGTTTTTGATAGGAGAGTGATGAACTATGTGAAAGAAGATATGAGTACCGTAGATTTCGCACTACAGAGCGCACCTGATTAAAAGCCGCTGGCTCTAATTTTAGAAATAAAATCAATTTTGTACTTGTACAGGCCGCACCGGATTTTCGGCCGCAGGTGTCCCACATTGTAATATGAGATATTTACACAGAAAGATATTACACGTGAGGATTTTTTAACTTTTAATTAAATCCATATGGTAACATAAACAAATACATATTGCAAATGCTTTTTTTCGAACCATGCCTGTAACGCGGCTACTTTTAAATATACGTTGCGTATACTTTTTTACTGAACAACATTCCAATATCTCCTAACGACTGGTAAAAAATATATATACTGCAGCCTACCAGGAAAAGTTATTGATCGCCTTTAACTTAAAAGCAGCGTTCGCTCAGATCTAATGCCGCTCGCGTAATGCGCTCCCCCCCCTCCTTCCCGTTTATTGCAAACGGCATTTTTCCCACAAGACGCGGCGAAACCGGGTGTGACGTCATAGCATCCCGCGATGTAGTACAGAAAACAAATATAATTAAAACACTTCTAACTTAGAAATTACTAACAAATGAATTACTAAGCGAAAATATTATAAACTAAATAACTGCCATAAAGGCAGCACAATGCTTTTCTTCGAGTGTTTTCCATGTTGATGAGGGTGAGTACAAATGACTGATTTACAATAATTTAATTGTGAAAGTGCGCTTGATTTATCGTACAATTTCATTGGACCTCTGTGAACTACTCATCAATTTTATTGGTCTACTGTTACGAGGCAAAATGTTTTTGGCGGCATGAAAAAAAATCATGCATTAGCCGCACCGTAGTAAAGGCCGCAGTGTTCAAAGCTGTTCAAAATGTGGGAAAAAAGTAGCGGCTTATAATCCGACATCTACGGTACTGGTTCTTGATTTTTTTTTAGCTTACCTTCTTATTTCTTCTGTCTCGGCAGAGCCATTTATATTTTTTGAGGGACAGTTATTTGAAAGTTATTTTTGTAACAGTCGACTTACTATATTTTTGAAATTTTTATTGAAACTTTTAAAAGGTTGTAATAGGGTTTACATTTATTTATTCAAATGATGTGGTCTCTGCAGGCTGAGTCAGCATTTAATTGCCCACTCCTTAATGCTCTTCGGGTGATGGTCAGCTGTAGTCCTTGAGATGTGGGTATACCCACTTCACTGTTAGGGAGAGAATTCCAGGATTTTGATCCAATAGTGGCAAAGGAATGGTAAATGGTATGATAACAGAGTTTGAACTGATCTGTTGCTTGTAGGGTTTATTAGCTCGGTCAGTTGCATGCTGTTTATGTTGTTTGCCACACAAGTAGACCATTCCTGTAGCTTGAGCAGAATTGTTCCTTCATTCTGAGGTATGTCTGGTGCTGCTGCTGGCATTTCCTCCTGCACTCCTCACTAACCAGAGTTGATGTCTTGGTTTGTTGGTGATAATAGAGCAAGAGCTAAGTTTTGTTATGAGGTTGTAGATTGTGGTTAAGTGCAATTCTGCTGCTGCTTATGGGCTGACTGCTGGTGCCTAGTGCTGAGTTACTTGTTCTCTTGGCAGTGTTTCCATTTAACCTGGTGGTAGGGCCAAACTGCATAATGATGCTCACTTTTACTGTGAAGATGGGATTTTGTCTTTTTACGAACTTGGTGGTGGTACTCATATCAAGATTGTTGTGAACTTATCCATCTCAACAGAGGGATCAATGAGTATGTTTTGTTGTGATTTTGTATAACCAGGATATATTGTAGTTTCTTAACTTTATTAATGGATTATAAATGGACAAGGATCTGGCAAAGGAAGTACAACGCAGAAAAATGTGAAATGGTCAATTTTGGCATGAAACATAGAAATTGTTATCGGAATATTGAGACATTGCAGAGTTCTAAAATGCAGAGGGATCCGGATGTCCTAACACATGATTCACAAAAGGCTGAATGTGGCCACATTAAATAATTAGAAAAACCATAAAAATACTACGTTAATTACTAGAACAATAGAGTACAGAGGTAGAGGACTTGCTAATATAGGGCATTAGCAAGATTACATTTGGAGTACTTTTTCCATTACTGACTTCCTTAGTTGGAAAAGAATATCAATGCATGAGAAACTGTTTGGAAGATATTTACTGGACTATTCCCTGGAATGAGTGGGTTGCCTGTCAGATAAAGGATATACTGGGTATGTTTGTACCAGAACACGGAGAAAGGAATTCAGTAATACAAAAATCTGAAGGATCTCAACAGGACAGATCTGCAGGAGGTGCCTCAAATTGTAGAAGCTTATAAAATTAGAGCTCATTGCTTAAAGGTAAAGCTGTTGCCCCTTGAAGCAGATGAAGTAAATTTTTCCCCTCAAGCCATGAATCTTTGAAACTCTTCCTCAAAGAATGCTGGAAGCAAACTTCAACTATTTTTAAGGCAGAATTAGATATTTTTCATACACAGGGATGTTAGGGGGGGTGGAGGCTACAGCAGGAAGATGAGAATTCAGAGGTTATAAGCAGATCAGCCATGATCTTATTAGATGGCAGAGCAGACCTAAGGAGGTAATAGGCTGCTGTTGCTCCTAATATCTCAAATAATATGTCTACAATGGTGCAAATGTCACCAAGCTATGAATTTATTTTTGGCAATTCAAATGTGCAAGAAAACTGAATTCTTACCAGCATCACTAATACGTCAATTATATTAAAAATACATCAGTAACCTGCTTAAAAGACTATCAGACTTTAAAACAAGTTTAGGCATGGTAGTAATCCAACTAATTTAAGTGTATGAAGCATCTTGTTTTCAGCACAGTGCCAAAAATATGCAAAAGCAAATAACAACTGGAACACAATTTTTCAACGAAGCTTGGAAAGAAAGAAATTGCATTTACAATTTCACACCGATTCATCACATAGAAAAATAATAAGCGTGTCAAAGCAACAAACAAAAATAATTATTTGTGAGGATCCGTATTGGATACTGAAGAAATGTGTGACCACATCTTGCATAGTATTTATGTACAACAAAGTCAAAACTGATAGTTACATAAAGTCAGGTCATTTAAAAGGAATTCTGATGGTGTCCATGATTTCATTAAAGAATCAACCCAAATCTTACAAGGGAGAAATTTACCATGGAATCAAAGATAAAACTTTTTCTATTTTGTATGAAATGAGTAGCTCATCGAAATGTACAGTACATCCTTTTGTAGTCTTATTTTTTCTCTCTTCATAACTTATTGTAGTTTCCTTCCAAAATGTGTGTCATCAGTAATTTTAGCAGCTAGATTGCCAATGCTTTCCTCAGTATTTATATAAATTGTGAAATTTTGAGGCTCCGCCACTGAACTTTTGTCAGCATTTCTTTCCTCTCGCCGTTGGACACAATCCCCATTTATGCTTGCACTCTGGTGTTTGCCATGCAATCGTGCATCCTCACTGATATATTACCCTACCCTATGAGCTCTTATTTCCTGCAACACCCTTTGATATAACACCTTATCAAAATAAATCATAGCATTTGAAGCTGGATCACAAAAGGCTCCTCCATCAAAGTAATCATTTGGGGTGCATTTTTCCAGTATTATCATGCTTTAAAGTTCCTCTGAGTAGACATGCAATGCCAGAAGAAAATTATTCTAATTAGAACCAAGAGACTTGTCTATGCATTATACGTAGGAAATCTTAAATAATTTTGAAATCTCTTTATCGGTTACCCACCCCTGTTCTTTCCTCATCCCCATTCACCTTTTTATGTTCCAGAGAGAGAATTTATCAGTTTTCAAGATCTCCAAATAACCTTGCTTCTGTTTCTGAGCATCATTTCTTGTAGCTTTAATAACCTTTCTGGAAGTATTTAAGTGCGAATCAATACAAAAAAAAGTGCATCATTTGTGATACTGGGTTCTTTGCAATTCAGAGTAATTGCCGATCTAGATATAATAGTGGTTTAATAACTGCACTGCATCCAAAATACTGGTCCAAAGATATTGAGTTCAAAACATACAGCTTTGGGAATTTAAGGGCAGTTGATTAAATAAATCTGAAATAAAATGCCAGGGTCAGAAATCAGAATCAGGATTGAGTTTATTATCACTGACATGACAAAAAGTACTATACATTTAAAAAAAATTCTTATTTAGAGATGCAGTGTGGATTAGGCCCTTCGAGCCACTAACCCCTCCCCCCCCCCTCCAATTTAACACTAGCCTTATCATGGGATAATTTACAATGACCAATTAACCTACTAACTGGTACATCTTTGGTGTGGGAGGAAAGTGGAGCACCCAGTGGAAACCCTTGCATTCCACAGGGAGGACGTACAAACTCCTTACAGATGATGTTAGAATTGAATTCTGAACTCTGACACCCAGTGCTGTAGTAACATCACGCTAATTTCTGCACTACTGTAGCATCTCCAAACAAACTAATGATGGGTAGACAGATGGATAGAACAAAAGAGGAATGGCAAGGTAATACACATGGACCATTTAGAAACCTGATGGCAGAGGGGAAGAAGCTGTTTCTAAATTGAATTTGGTTCTTCAGACTCCTCTACCTCTTACCCCATGATAGGAATGGCAGATGGTAAGGATCCTTAATGATGGATGCTGACTTTTGTGATCCTGTGCATGAGGGCTCTCCATACCAGGTGAGGATGTAACCAATTTGAACACTCTCCGTGTACATCTGTTTTAAAAAAATAAAATAATTCTGGAATCTTAGGTGATATACCAAATCTCTTCAAACTCCTAATAAAGTATGGCCTCTGATGTGCTTTCTTCATGATTTTATCAACGAGTTGGGCTTAGGATAGACTTTCTGAGATGTTGATACCCAGGAGCTTGAAGCTGCTCACCCTTTCAACTTGACTGATGTGTGTTCTGCCAACTTCCCCTTCCTGACATCCACAATCTGTTCCGTGGCCTTGCAGATGTTAAATGCAAGGCTGTTGTGACAGCACTCATCCAGCCAATCTATCTTGCTCCTGTGTAGCACTTCATCGCCATCTCTGATTCTGCAACCAAAGTAGTGTTCTCAGCCAATGTATAGATGTCATTTGAGCTTTGCTTAGCTGCACAGTCATGAGTGTAGAGCAGTGGTTCCTAAACTTTTTTGGGTTATTGCTCCTTCAACTCCCAGACCACATGCCCAGCACCACTCTCTCCCTTTTCAGCCATTGTATAAAAACTAAAGAATTCTGATTTATGAATCACAGTGAAAGAAAATAAGAACTGCAAATTCAGAACAGTGACACATAGTTGCAAAAATTATTCAAATCTATTTAAAAGCTACAAATAAAGTTCATTCTTTAATAACAGTAAAAAAATTTATCAACAATTTTGGAGCATACACTTATTCACTACTTCATTGCTTTTCAAGAGACAGATGGGCTTGGTGCAGGGATAGCGGCTTCTCAACATCAGGCTGAATGTCACTCACAAGGAGTCTCAATTCCCCACTTTCAGTAAATTGCAGTCTGTTTTTTACTTTGAAAAAGTTGGGCAACTGCACTGAAACAGCACTCCACTAAATATGATGTTGGAAAGGCAATAAAGAACAGTTTGACCTTTTCCAACAGTGCAGGATAGTGTTCAGAGGTTTCTTCAACCAAAAGTCTTGATGTGATTTTGTGAACCTCGGCTTGCTATAAAAGTTATTTTGTAGCAAGATTAGTTTTTTTTTTCCCATCCTTCCTGTTTATTCCTTATTACAAGTGTTCAGGAATGGACCTGTACAAAAAGGACGGGTTACACTTGAATCCTAGGGGGACCAATATCCTAGCGGGAAGGCTTAATAGAGCTGTTAGGGAGGGTTTAAACTAATTTGGCAGGGGGATGGGAACCGTAATGATGGAGCGGAGGAGAGGGAAAACAGAAATAGATCTTTTATATATATATTTATTTATTAATTTTTTTGAAAATTACAAAGAATAAATGTAATGGTAAAATAGTGAAAGAGGAAAAAAAAACATTGACCCTCCCCCCCCCCCCCCCCCCCCCCTTAAACCCTTATCTAAAGAAAGAAAGAAGAGAAAGATTGCCTGGATATTGGAGGATCCCCACATGCTCCATGGAGTTCAAAATAATTTTAATTTTTACTTTTCCCAATTACTTTATAATTTTATCTTCAAAGGACCTATGTATTTAATCCTATCTTTTGTAGGTATGGGAGCCAAATTTTCAAAAATATATTCATTTCTTAGATTATATGTTATTTTTTCAAGTGGAATACAACTATATATTTCATTATTCCAACGATCCATAGTTAAATATAAGTCAGATTTCCAAGTAACTGCGATAACTTTTTTGGCTACTGCCAATGCAATTTTTATACATTTTTTCTGATACTTATTCAATTTAAGTTTCGGTATTGTCCCTTCAATGTCTCCTAATAAAAATAATATTGGACTATGTGGGAGTTGTACTCCAGTAATTTGTTCCAATAAAAGTCTTAGATTTATCCAAAATGATTGAATTTTAAAACAAGACCAAGTAGAATGTAAAAAAAGTACCAATTTCTTGATTACATCGAAAACATTGGTCAGACATATTTGAATTTAATCTATTTATTTTCTGTAGTGTTATATATAATCGATGTAAAAAATTATATTGTACTAATCTAAGTCGAACATTTATTGTATTTATCATACTATCAGAACATAATCTTGACCAGTTTTTTCCATCAATTTTAATATTCAAATCAGATTCCCATTTTTGTCTTGATTTATGAATTCCTGATTTAATTGTCTGTTTTAGAATCAAATTGTACACACAGGATGTAAATTTTTTAATTTTTTCCTTTTTGAATTAATATTTCTATTTCGCTAGGTTTTGGCATTAACATTGTTTGACCCAGCTTTTCTCGTAAATAAGCCTTTAATTGAAAATAACAGAAAAGAGTGTTGTTTGATATTTTATATTTATTTTTTAATTGATCAAACGACATCAATATACCTCCTTCAAAACAATCACCTATATATTTAATCCCCTTTTGGAACCAATTATGTAAAAGTTTATTATCCATTGTAAAAGGAATAAGCCTATTTTGAATTAAAGTTCTTTTTGCTAATAAAGATTTCTTTATCTCATCGTCCATATTTACCTTATTCCATAAATCAATCAAGTGTCTTAATATAGGAGATTCTTTTTTTTTCCCGTATCCATTTGGATTCCCATTTATATATAAAATCTTCTGGTATGTTTTCTCCTATCTTATCTAATTCTATTCTAATCCATGCCGGTTTTTCTTCATCAAAAAAAGACGCAATAAATCTAAGTTGATTTGCTTTATAATAATTCTTAAAATTTGGAAGTTGTAACCCTCCTAAATCAAATTTACATGTCAATTTTTCCAATGATATTCTTGACATCTTTCCAAAGAGATTTCCTTACATATTTATTCAGTTCTTGAAAGAACTTCTGAGGCAATTGTATTGGTAAAGTTTGGAATAAATATTGCAATCTTGGAAATATATTCATTTTTACAGCATTAACTCTACCTATTAATGTTATTGGTAACATCATCCATTTATCAAGATCCTCTTTTATTTTTTTTAATAATGGCAAATAATTTTGTTTATATAAATTTTTTACATCATTATCGACTCTTATACCTAAATATTTTATCCCATTTATTGGCCATCGAAATTGAGTTACTAATCGACATTGATTGTAATTTCCTTTGGTAAGGGGTAAAATTTCACTTTTATCCCAATTTACTTTATACGCTGATATTTTCCCATATTCTTCCAATCTAAAAGATAGTCTTTGCAAAGATTGCAATGGGTTTGTTAAATAAATCAAAACATCATCAGCAAAAAAATTAATCTTGTATTCTTCTTGATTAACTTTAAAGCCCACAATGTCTGAATCTGTTCTAATTAATTCAGCTAATGATTCTATTGCCAATACAAATAAAGCAGGTGATAATAGGCAGCCTTGTCTAGTTGACCTCATTAAGCAAAATGGTGTTGAAATCTGACCATTTGTAACTACTTTAGCTTGAGGATTAGTATTTAAGGTTTTAATCCATTTTATAAAAGATTTTCCTAACTCATATTTTTCCAATACCTTAAATAAAAAATCCCATTCCAATCTATCAAATGCTTTTTCTGCATCCAAAGCAACTGCCACACTCATTTCCTCTTTTTTTGTGCCAAATGAATTATACTAAGTAACCGGGTTATATTAATTGTTTTTAATAAAACCTGTTTGATCCATATGTATTAATTTTGGTAAATATTTAGATATTCTATTAGATAAAATTTTTGCTATTATTTTATAAACTGTATTCAACAAAGAAATAGGCCTGTATGATGTTGGTTTTAAAGGATTCTATCTTTTTTTGGCAATACAGTTATGATCGCTGTTGAAAAAGATTGTGGGAGTTTATGCATTCTTTCCACTTGATATATTAATTCCATAAAAGGAGGAATTAATAAATCTTTAAATTTTTTATAAAATTCAGGAGGAAAACCATCTTCTCCTGGGGATTTATTACTCTGAAGTGATCCTAAAGCTTCTTCAACCTCTTTTAATGTAAAGGGTATATCTAATCCTTTCTGTTCTTCCAAATTTAATTTTGGAAGGGTTATTTGTGATGAAAATTTATCTATCTCGGCAATCTTATTTTGTGATTTTGATTGATATAGTTCAGTATAAAATTTTTTTAAAGTTTCATTAATTTCTAAAGGTTTATAAGTAATCTTATTTGCACGTGTACTAATTGCATTTATTGTTTTAGAAGCTTGTTCTGTTTTCAGCTGCCAAGCAAGAATCTTATGTGATCTTTCACCTAATTAATAATATTTCTGTTTAGTTCTCATAATTACTTTTTCTGTATGATATGTCTGGAGTGTATTATATTGTAATTTTTTATTAACAAGTTGTCTTCGTTTTTCTTCTGTCATATATCTTTGAGATTCTTTTTCTAACTTTGTGATATCTTTTTCCAATTGATCTATTTCTGCCATGTATTCCTTCTTAATTTTAGATGTATAACTTATAATCTGACCCCTTAAATATGCTTTCATCGCTTCCATAATACAATTTTATCCTCAACTGAATGTGAATTTGTATCCAAAAAAATTGAATCTGTTTTTTCATAAAATCACAAAAATCTTGACATTTTAATAAAATTTAATTAAATCTCCATCTATAGATCGATTCCTCCTTATCTATCATTATCATTGTCATTATCAAGGGGGAATGATCTGACAGTATTCTTGCTTTATATTCCACACTTTTCACTCTATCCTGAATATTTTTTGATATAAAAAAAATCAATCCTTGAGTAAGTTTTATGTCTATTTGAATAAAATGAATAGTCTCTTTCTCTTCGATTAATTTTTCTCCATATATCAGTCAGGTTTAAATCTTTCATTAATGATAAAGTTAGCTTTATTACTTTTGATTTTGTAGCAACTTTAGTTGACCTATCCAAAACTGGATCTAAACAAAAATTAAAGTCTCCACCTATTAATATTTTATCATGTGCATCAGCCAAGTTCAAAAAAACTTCTTGTATGAATTTTGCATCATTTTTATTTGGTGCATAAATGTTCATAAGAGTCCATAATTCTGAAAAAATTTGACAATGTAGACAATGACGTATCTCCCCACAGAATCAATTACTACATTTTGTATTTTAATTGGTAAAGTTTTATTAAACAAAATTGCAACTCCTCTCGATTTTGAATTAAATGAAGCTGCAATGACATTTCCAACCCAATCTCTCTTTAAATTCTTATCTTCTGTTTCTGTTAAATGTGTTTCTTGTAGAAAAGCTATATCTCCTTTCATTTTCTTAATATATGTTAAAACTCTTTTTCTTTTCACAGGTCCATTAAGTCCATTGACATTAAAACTTAAAAAATTAAGTAAATTAATCATTCATAATACCTTGGGAAATCTCTTTAAAATTCTCCATGTTGCTATGTGTCTCTCCCCAACCATCCAGGCAAAAAAGAAGAAAAATAGAAGAAAGGTAACTAATATATAAGAAAAAAAAACAAAATACCCCCCCACTAATGTTGCGAATAAAAAGAAACACAACATAACCCCCCCCCCCCCATTTTACGGGTCATGGCAATCGCCATGATTGTACACGTGAAACTCGCAGCCATCGATCAGGAGCTCCTCCAGCCACCCCGCAAAAAAAAAAGAAAATATATTAGTGAAGAAAAAAAAAGAAAATAATTAATGTCTCTACTCCCAATTAATACTCCTCAACTATTTTTTTTCTTATTCCTTATAAATGTCCTTCAAGTCCAACCTTATCTCAGTCTTCATCATTAGTCCACTTCATTTCTATAATTCTTTACTCCCCCTTGTGGATATCAGGTAGTTCTTGTACAAATTTCTCCGCTTTCCGGTAGTCAACGAAAAATCTTCTTTCTTTGTTATCCAGGAAAATGATCAATTTTGCTGGGTAGCTCAATAAAAATTTATAGCCCTTTTCCCATAAAGATTTTTTCACTGGATTAAATTCCTTCCGCCTCTTCAGAAAATCGTAGCTTATGTCTGGATAAAAAAAAACTCTTTTCCCTTCTATCATCAATGGCCCATTTCTCTTTTTAGCACCTTGAGTAGCTGCCTTCAAGATCATTTCTTTATCTTGGTACCTTAAGCATTTTATCAAAATTGATCTTGGATTTTGATCTTGTTGAGGTTTTGATCTTAAAGCTCTATGTACTCTTTCAATTTCAATTACTTGACTTCCCTCTTTCATTTCCAAAATTTTCGGAATCCATTCTTGGAAGAATTTTATTGGATTTTCTCCCTCTATACCTTCAAGCGCATCTATTTTTTCCAACATCCGTTTTCTTTCTGTTGTCCAGGCAAGATTATCGTCTTCTATCTTATCTATTCTTTCAGTGTTTTCTTCCATTTTTACTTCCATCTCTTTAACTTTATTATCTATCTTCTTTTGTTTTTCCACCACATTATTGAGTGTAATCTGCATCCTTCTTATATCTGTTCTTATAGCTTTTAATTCATGCATCATATATATCAGGATATCTCTTATGTCTCCTTTAATCTCCTCCTTTTCCTCTTCTTCTTCATCTATTTCTTCGTCTGTGTTTCCCGGAGAATCTGATTCCACTTCCGGTTCACTTCCAGCCGTAGTTGGGATTTGTAGTTTTGTTAGTATCTGTTCATGCATACTTGTTTCTTTGCGTATGCGTTGCTCTTGCCGTTTCTTCTTAGAGACCGCCAACATTGCCGCAACTTCCTGTCCCGCACCATCAGAAGTGCCATGCACTTCGCCGGGAGGAGATCCAACTTAAGTACGAGGCTTCGCCGAGACGGTTAGGCCTTTTTCCCCGCCGACTTGCGCAGTCTTCAAAGTAGTAGCTTTCTTCTGTTTCGGTTTAGGAGCCATATCTAAAAATAATCCTGAGTTGCTTATAAATAATTTCTAGTAGGTATTTGTTAACTCTTCTTCACTTAAACCCTATTTCATTACTTTTTATGAGGGAGCTGGATTCCCAACGTCTCGATCCTACGTCATCACGTGATGCCCCCCCAACAGAAATAGATCTAAGGTAGTGAGCAGTAAGGATGTCAAGAAGGACAGGCAGGTGATGGAGCAAATTTGCAGTCATTGGGATGAGTTGCAGTGCAATCAATGCAAAAAGTACCAAATACTGGACTTGCAGCATAAGGAATAAGGTGGATGATCTTCTTGTACAGTTACAGATTGGCAGGTATGATATTGTGGCCATCACTGAGACGTGGCTAAAGGATGCACGTCTCTGGGAGCTGAACGTCCAAGGATACACGGTGTATCGGAAGGATAGGTAGATAGAGGGGGTGGCATGGCTTTAATGGTAAGAAATGATATTAAATCATTAGAAAGAGTTGACATAGGATTGGAAGGTACACAACCTTTATGGGTTGAGCTAAGCAATCGTAGGGGTAAAAGGACCCTGATGGCAGTTATCTACAGGCCTCCAAACAGCTGCAGTGATGTGGACTACAAATTACAATAGGAAATTGAAAAGGCTTGCCAGAAGGGCAGTGTTATGATAATTGTAGGGGATTTTAACATGCGAGTGGATTGGGAAAATCAGGTCAGCTCTGGATCTCAAGAAAGAGAAATTGTAGAATGTCTATGAGATGGCTTTTTAGAACAGCTTGTTGTTGAGCCCACTAAGGGATCGTCTGTACTGGATTGGGTATTGTGTAATGAACCAGAGGTAATTAGAGAGCTGGAAGTGAAGGAACTCTTAGGAGGCAGTGATCACAACATGATTGAGTTCACTGTGAAATTTGAGAAAGAGAAGCCGAAATCCGATGTGTCAGTATTTCAGTGGAGTAAAGGAAATTACAGTGGCATGAGAGAGGAACTGGCCAAGGTTGACTGGAAAGGGACACTAGCGGGAAGGACGGCAGAGCAGCAGTGGCTGGAGTTATTGCAAGAAGTGAGGAAGGTGCAAGACAGATATATTCCAAAGAATAAGAAATTTTCGAATGGAAAAAGGATGCAACCGTGGATGACAAGAGAAGTCAAAGCCAAAGTAAAAGCAAAGCAGAGGGCATACAAGGAAGCAAAAATTAGTGGGAAGACAGAGGATTGGGAAGTTTTTAAAAGATTGTAAAAGGAAACTAAGAAGGTCATTAAGAGGGAAAAGATGAACTATGAAAGGAAGCTAGCAAATAATATCAAAGAGGATACTAAAAGCTTTTTCAAGTAATAAAGAGTAAAAGACAGGTGAGAGTAGATATAGGATCGATAGAAAATGATGCTGGAGAAATTGTAATGGGAGATAAGGAGATGGCGGAGGAACTGTACGAGTATTTTGCATCAGTCTTCACTGAGAAAGACATCAGCAATATCCCGGACATTCAATGGTGTCAAGGAAGAGAAATATGCGCAGTCACAATTATGACAGAGAAAGTACTCAGGAAGCTGAATAGTCTAAGGGTAGATAAATCTCCTGGACCAGATGGAATGCACCCTCGTGTTCTGAAGGAAGTAGCAGTGGAGATTGCAGAGGCACTAACAATGATCTTTCAAAAGTCGATAGATTCTGGCTTGGTTCCGGAGGACTGGAAGATTGCAAATGTCACTCTGCTATTTAAGAAGGGGGCAAGGAAGCAAAAAAGAAATTATAGACCTGTTAGCTTGACATCGGTGTTTGGAAAGTTATTGGAGTCGATTGTCAAGGATGAGGTTACGGAGTACCTGGAGGCATATGACAAGATAGGCAGAACTCAGCATGGTTTCCTTAAAGGAAAATTCTGCCTGACAAACCTAGTACATTTTTTTTGAGGAAATTACAAGTAGGTTAGACAAGGGAGAAGCAGTGGATGTTGTGTATTTGGATTTTCAGAAGGCCTTTGACAAGATGCTGCACATGAGGCTGCTAAACAAGGTAAGAGCCCATGGAATTACGGGAAAGTTACATATGTGGATAGAGCATTGGTTGATTGGCAGGAAACAGAGAGTGGGAATAAAGGGATCCCATTCTGTTTGGCTGCCCGTTACCAGTGGTGTTCCACAGGGGTCCATGTTGGGGCCGCTTCTTTCTACATTGTATATCAATGATTTGGATTATGGAATAGATGGCTTTGTGGCTAAGTTTGCTGATGATACAAAGATAGGTGGAGGGGCCGATAGTGCTGAGGAAACAGAGTCTGCAGAGAGACTTGGATAGATTGGGGGAATGGGCAAAGAAGTGGCAAATGAATTACAATGTCGGAAAGTGTATGGTCATGCACTTTGGCAGAAGAAATAAACGAGCAAACTATTATTTAAATGGGGAGAGAATTCAAAGTTCTGAGATGCATCGGGACTTGGGAGTCCTCGTGCAGGATACCCTTAAGGTTGAGTTGATGGTGAAGAAGGCGAATGCAATGTTGGCATTCATTTCTAGAGGAATAGAGTATAGGAGCAGGGATGTGATGTTGAGGCTCTATAAGGCACTGGTAAGACCTCACTTGGAATGCTGCGTGCAGTTTTGGACTCCTTATTTAAGAAAGGATGTGCTGACATTGGAGAGGGTTCAGAGAAGATTCACTAGAATGATTCTGGGAATGCGAGGGTTAACATGAGGAACGTTTGACTGCTCTTGGACTGTACTCCTTGGAGTTTAGCAGAATGAGGGGGGACCTCATAGAAACATTTCGAATGTTGAAAGGCATGGACAGAGTGGATGTGGCAAAGCTCTCTCCCATGGTGGGGGAATCTAGTACGAGAGGACATGACTTGAGGATTGCAGGGCGCCCATTCAGAACAGGGATGCAAAATTTTTTTTTTAGCCAGAGGGTGATGAATCTGTGGAATTTGTTGCCATGGGCGGCAGTGGTGGCCGTCATTGGGTGTATTTAAGGCAGAGATTGATAGGTATCTGAGTAGTCAGGGCATCAAAGGTTATGGTGAGAAGGCGGGGGAATGGGACTAAATGGGAGATTGGATCAGCTCATGATGAAATGGTGGAGCAGACTCGATGGGCCGATTGGCCGACTTCAGCTCCTTTGTCTTATGGTCTTATGGACTTGGAATCTGGAATTTGGATTGAGAAAAGATCCTGAAATCTCACTGACGTGACTTTATACACCTCACCCGGGTGGGACAGTATACTTGAAGATTATCATCTGGTATTCTTTCTTTTTCTTCCAACTCGGAGAGGCAAATGGAAAAGGTCGTGATGGCCAGTGTTGCACTTAAATAGGGTTAACTTGGACAGAAATGTGGAGATGACTGAGTTGACTTTGATAAGATTCACATCATTTCCTTGCAACTGAAGATTAATTAAATTTTGCAAATGATTCTGACAAATAAGTAATGTCACCTAGTTTTCTTGAGTTGATTAGTGAACTTAATCAGAATCAGGTTTATTATCACTGACATGTGACATGAAATTTGTTAACTTAGCAGCAGCAGTTCAGTGCAATACATGATCTAGCAGAGAGAGAAAATAATAATAAATAAAATAAAAGATAAACAAGTAAATCAATTGTGTATATTGAATAACTTTTTAAAAAATGGGCAAAAACAGAAATACCATATATTTTTAAAAAGTGAGCATTTGAGTTTTCAAAGCATTTTATTACAGTTTCAAAAAGGGCATAAAAATGTCTCGACTTTTGCGACCATCTGACTTCTGTGTGCAACAGCAAGTGTTCAAACTGTTCATCGTCAACACAGAGCTCTCGAAATAGTCAAGAATTGAGAGCATGGGACTTGATTTTGTTCACCGACGTGATAATAGTATTTAATTGTTTGTGCAGCTGATCACTTGGGTTTTTTTGTGACAAAATGTTGTCTGTGAATTAGTGAATGGTAAATAGGTTAGGTACAGTTTATATCAAGAAAGTAATAGCTTCACAGTGGCGTTCTGTCATTGGTGGTCCCTTAGCTGTTGCCAAAGCAAGCATGTTGGTGAGCAGACCGTCCTCCTCTTTGAAAAATTAATGAACAACCTGAATTATTGACTCCCCTTCATATCTGTTTCTAATCTCCTTGAAAATAACAACTCTTGAACCATGCTTTTATGAAGAGAACATAGCTAATAAGCAAGAATTTGTCGGCTGGCAAAGTTGATGCATCCAGTTGCAGAGCAAGTTCTGTTGTCCTAAGTTGCACAGTGTGTCTTCCACATTCTCAGACACTTCATCTATTTATCTTTGAACAGAGTTGTAGCTGAGCCTAATTGCTTTAATTATTTGATCTGGTGACTGATGCAAAACTGTACTTGGAACCTTTCCTACTGCAGGCAGTCAATTCGTCACCAGTTGTATGGAGCTTTCCAAATTTAGTAATGAGCATTGAAATGTATGAAGCGCGTGTACCATCACAGTCCCTCGCTCCAAAGCCCATAACTGTTAAACCTGCTCCACAATCCCTGTCCCTCTCTGAGTCCTTTAATGACAAAAAAATCTTTTGTATTTGACTACTCCCCTTCCCTATGTTCACTTTCTTACCATGTCTCTCCCTCCTGTCCCTGCACCGAACCATAACCTTAACAACTTCTCTGGGTATGGTAGTACCAACCAATCCCGCTTATGCTGCCTTGTGCAACTTTAGCCAATGGATCATCGCATTGTTGCTGTGCCTCGATTTAGTCCAATCTCCAAAGAGCAAGGTTCCTGCCATACCCCGGTGTCGATTGAAAACATTGTGTGTGTGTGCATTTAATCGGTTCAAAGTAATTCAATTCTTAAATTAAGCCTGTGAACCCTCAGCTGCACTGTTGCCAGCAAGTGCTTTTCTCACTGTCCCCTTGGAACGTCCCACTGCCTTGGGGGAAGAGGTGATTTTGCCCACTTTGGGAACCACTGGTGAAGAGAGAATAGAGCACTGGGCTTAAGCATGCATCCTTGAGGTGCGCCTGTGTTCACTATCAGTGAGGAAGAGATGTTATTTCTGATCTACACTGATTGTGGTCTCCTGATGGGGAAGTCGGGGATCAAGTTACAGAGGCAGTACAGAGATGTGCTTTGAAGCTTATTGATTAATACTGAGGAGATGATGGGGTTGAATGCTGAGCTGTAATCAATAAGCAGTAGACTGACATATGCATTGCTGTTCAGGTGTTCCAAAGCCAAGTGGTGAACCAATGAGGTTGTGTCCATAGTGAGATTGAAGCAAATTTCAGTGGGTCCAGCTTCTTGCTCAGGCTGGAGTTAGCTCTAGCCTTGACCAACCTCTCAAAGCCAGGCAATAGTGTTGAGATAGCTCTCCCTGCTTTACTTGAGCACTGGTATTATTGATGCCCTTTTGAAAGCATATGGGAATGTCCGATTGCAACAGTGAGAGGTTGTAGATGTCCTTGAACACTCCAGCCAGTTAGTTAGCACAGGTTTTCAGTACCTCACCAGGCACACCATCAGGCCTGATGACTTGTGAGGGTTCTGACATGGGCCTTCGAGACAGAGATCATTGGGTAGCTGGATGCTGTGAAGATTCGTACAGGTGTAATTTTATTCTCCCATTCAGAAAACAAATTAAAAGTGTTAAGCTGCTCAGAATGAGGTATCACCTCCATTTGTGCTGTTAGGTTTTGCCTTTTGAGAAGTAATGTAGTATGCAAAACCTGCCACAGTTGTTATGCATGTATTTGCCTTTTTCCTCTCATGACTACTTTCCATAGGTAGAATCTGGACTTCTTGTAGAGTTCCAGATTTCCAGTCTTGAACATCACGGGTCTAGCCTTCAGCAGGCTGCGAATGTCTTGGTTCATCTAGTGCTCCTGGTTTGAGTATGTTCGCTATGTTCTGAAAGGCACGTACTTATCCATGCTGCAGGTCTTGATGAAGTCAGTGACTTTTGTGGCATGTTCACTCAGAATACCGTTCTGACTGTTGGTCTGGCCAATTGGTCTCCATACTGCAGGACTGCTTTGATGACTTTGAATGGAATGTCTTCCATAATGAGGATGTCTGCCGAGTTCACAGATGGAGTAACATGCTTCATCCGGAAGTGCATCGATGATGTTGTCCTCAGATGTCAGTCAGGGTCTTGCCAAACCAGAAACCCTGGATCATTAGTTCCGTGTGAGCAGCACTTACTGTGTGACACAGAGCTTATGGTGCCAGCAATCAGCAGGAGCTCAAGAAATGCAGCTACGATCAGCGCAAAGCTATCAAGGCTGCGAAACAACAATACAGGGACAAGATTGAGTCAGGATTCACAATGAATAGCACACGTGACTTGTGGCAAGGGTTGCATACCATCACAAAGCCAAATGTTGCGGTGCCGCCAACATTACTATCTATCTCCCAGGTGAGCTCAATTGCTTTTACAGTCGGTTCGATGTGGCTAACTCTGAGCCTTCAAGGGAAGCCACCGCTACAACCTGCAACCTGGTCATCTCTGAGGCTGAGATACGCAGATGTTTCCAACGAGTGGACTGTCGCAAGCTTGCGGGACCAGACGGCATCCCAGGGCAAGTACTCAGGATGTGCACAGCACAACTGTCGGGTGTGTTTGCTGACATTTTTTATCTCTCCCTCTCCCTGTGTAGAGTGCCCTCCTGCTTCAAAACATCCACCATTGTCCCTGTACCTAAAAAGACCAAGGTAGCATGTCTTACCGACTAGTGTCCTGTTGCATTCACCTCAGTAATAAGCAAATGCATTGAGAAACTGGTCAAGGATTACATCTGCAGCATGCTGTCACCCAAACTGGACCCCCTACAATTCGCCTGCCAACACAACCAATTGACAGACGACACAATAGCCACTGCTCTACATACCGTACCTACACAACTGGAGAAGAAGGATGCTTATGTGACAATGCTGTTCTTGGACTACAGTTCAGCATTCAACACCATAATTCAATCCAGGCTCAACAAGAAGCTCAGAGACCTTGGTCTTGACCCTGCCTTATGCAGCTGGATCCTTGACTTCCTGTAGATCGCCAGCAGGTTGTAAAAGTGGGCTCCCTCACCTCTGCTTCTCTGACTTCTCAACACAGGAGCCCCTCAGGGCTGGGTACTAAGTCTTCTCCTTTACTCCCTGAATACCCATGACTGTGTAGCCACCCACAACTCTAATGAGCTAATCAAATTTGCCAGTGACACTACATTGATTGGCCTGATCTCAAACAATAACAAAGTGGCCTACAGGGAAGAAGTTATCTCTCTGACACAGTGGTGTCAAGAAAACAACTTCTCCCTCAATGTCACAGAAACAAAGGAGCTGGTTGTGGATTACAGGAGGAATGGAGTTGGGCTAACCCCTATTGACATCAATGAATTTGGGGTATAGAGGGTGAACAGCTTCAAGTTCTTCGGCATCCACATCACCGAGGACTTCACGTGGTCTGTACACACCAGCTTTGAGATGATAAAGGCACAACAGCACCTCTTTCACCTCAGACGGCTGAGGAATTTTGGTATGGCCCCCCCCAAATTTTAAGAGCTTTCTACAGGGGCACAATTGAGAGCATCCTGACTGGCTGCATCACTGCCTGGTATGGGAACTGTACCTCCCTTAATCGCAGGATTCTGCATAGAGTGGTGCAGACAGTCCAGCACATTTATAGTTGTGAATATCCCATGATTCAGGACATTTTCAAAGACAGGTGTGAAAAACGGGACCCGAGTCACCCCAAAGACAAACTGTTCCAGCTACTACCATCTGGGAAACAGTACCACAGCATAAAAGCCAGGATCAGCAAGCTCCGGGGGCAGCTTCTTTGACCAGGCCATCAGTCTGATTAACTTGGTCTGATTTGAGTGTATTTCTATGTTATGTTGACTGTTTTATTATTATAAATTATTTTAAATTACAATGATTGTACATTTAGATGGAGATGTAATGTGAAGATTTTAACTGATGTTCGTGAAGGATGTAAAAAATAAAGTGAATTCAGTTCAATTCAAATATACCTCAGTTGTCTGAATGGTGACCATGAACCTACCAGATTGTTGTAATATTGTATTTAATTTGCCTGTGTATTGCAGGAAAAAATGTGCCACCGTCATTAGATCTGGCCTGTGCCTTTGAACCCCACCAATGTGATTGATGCTCAGCTGCCTTTCTAAATAACAAAGCAAACCCTTGGGTTCTCAAGGCAGTTGGGAATGGACAGCAACTTCTGACCTCGGCACCAACCAAATTAAAACCACCTTTTGGGGGGGAAATTTAAGCATGACTGACTTCTAAACAGAATAATAATGGGTGATTAACAGGTCAACTATCCATGTTAAGGTTACCCCAATGCATAGAAAAGGGCATTGTGGGTAATTGACTTCTGTTTGTCGATTTATTTCCATATCTTTCAGACCACTGTGATTAAACAATACATTAGTAAAGAAGTAAATATTATGCTTTTATTTTTCATGTGTTTTCTTCTGTTGTTAGTCTTACTGATAATTATTGATAATGTGCTATAAGATAGAAGCAAAATACAGTTTTGGGTAATACGTACTTCCCAAAAATTCCACAAGGTGGCAGAATTTATCCACTTAAGAGATTTTACTCCTGAATCTTCATTGTTAAGTACATGTATACTTTTAATGAGTTTTGAAGTTTCGCTTTTTTTTTCTAGACAAGACAATAATGTAGATTCAACATCTTCCTATAAAGAATACAATGAACAAGAAGCACCTGGATTGACACATGGTATGTTACTTTTATTGCTTTGATTTCTAATGAAATTGGTATAGGTATGCTGATTTTTATTTAAAATGTCAAGTTGACTTGAGTTGTTTAACCATTTTTTATAAAGTTGGTCTTTATTTCCTTATATTTTGTTTCTATTAAATGGATTTCATGCAGAGTATATTAAATAATTTTTGAAATTAACGGAAAAATCAAATTTTGGTTGAAGGGCAACTAAGATTGAAATTGCCAATTTCTATATACCCCAATAATAAACTGGAGCATATTGTTGCTTCAAAATTGTTGGAATCTCAAATGAACATTAGAGGGTGCCATCTCACAGGCATTTATATAGTCATTTCTCAGCATAAGTTGGGCAATGTATTTCATTGCAGTGTTGTTACCAATTTTGAATATAGTTTCATTTTAAACTGCAATTTAAAGAACCATGACAAATGAAACAATTTTGCACAGTTTAATGCTATCCAAAATAGTGAAACCTATTTTCCTGTAAGTAGGAGAGGAAAATTTAATCTCGTGCTCGGAAATCTAAATGGATTTTGAATAGGAGAAATTGGGGACATTAAATTTTGTTGTCATTTATATGCTGATCGTATTTTAGAACTCTGGATAGATAAATATCATCAACGTAAACCGGCTCTTACTCTTTATTTCTCACTCTTCACTGGTGCTTCCCTTTTTGGATATGACTTTCACAACTGCATTCTGTGGTGAAGTGCATAAAAGGTAGTAGCTTTCACTGCGCACCCCCCCCCCCACCCCCAAACCTGTTCCAGTAAGCAGCACACATAGGCAAATAGGAAGGTATGGTGTTGAAAGGACTAGCAAGTCAAAATAAATGGTAAGTGAAACATTAAGGCCAATTTATTTAAGACACAACAATGAAAGGGAGAACATGTTTGAATAAGATGTGGAAGAAGTAAAAACGAAAGTCAGCTTGCGTAAGAATGGAATGGAAAAGATATGTCACCTGAATTCAGCTGAAATATAGTATCTTCTACAATGAGAAATAGAATATCAGCTTGAATGAGGCTGGAGGTGGAGAATTTTGTAACAGTTTTATATGAGAAAGGGAAAAAAAGGTTTACCTTAAAGTGAATATTAAATTAATCAAGGAATGAGGTAAGGCTCTTGATATCAAGACTGAGAATTAGAAGCCTAGAAGCAGATGAAACTTTGGCAATGTGAATTGGAGCACTGAAGGCTTGATGTAGGGAAGTGATTTATAATAACTAAAATGATTTCATTGACCTGTTTTCCTTACTTTAAAATAGAACTTGTATTCATACATAAGTCAATAGTACGATTTTGTGAGGATGTCTCAGTCAGTGTTTGAGGTCATCACTGCTATTAGAACATCGCTTGACATGTAGGCTCTGCGAGGTTTTTAATCAATACAGCCTAACTGCTGAGTATTCTTGCATCAAGTTACGAAACCCGGTTTCTTTAATTGTTACATAAGGTCTTTCTTTTTGTTAGCATTTTGGTGGTTAACAAATATAAAAAGGTCTTTTTGTTTGGTTTCGTATCCTGAACATTTCACTTTAGGTGAAAGTAAAGTAGAATTAACTTATTGCTTCATTTCTCTATTGTTGTAACATCCGTGTAAAGAGTTTTTATTTGCAATGTAATCATTTCTCTATGTGAAGGATTATCCCATTATGTGTTATTAATTAGCATGATTAAATGCTAAAGCACATTTTTGTTAATACATATTTCAAGAAATTGAAGTCTTTGTGCATCATGTTATATTATTCAACAGATCTACAAGATATATAATTTTAAGGTGTTTCCCCTGTGCGTTTGTTTCCTTGCACAATTAATGTAAAACCCTGGGAATGGCATTATTTCTAGCTGCAGTTAGTAGAATGTCTTAAACCGCCATGACAACAGATGCCTTTGCACTTAACGTATTTCATTTGTTGTGCTATGTCGTATGATATGGGCGATTATGGTCTTTCCATGGTCATCAATATTATCGGCAAACTTATCTACAGAAGAGGTTTGCCATTGCCTCTGTCTGGGCAGTGTCTGTGCAAGACAGGTGACCCCAGCCATTATCAATACTCTTCAGAGATTGCCTGCCTGGTGTCAGTGATCACATAACCAGGATTTATGATATGTATCTGCTGCTCATATGACCACCACCTGATCCCATGGCCTCAGGTGATTCTGATCAGGGGGCTAAGCAGGTGCTACACCTTGCCCAAGAGTGACTTGCAGGCTAGCAGAGGGAAGGAATACCATTCACCTTCTTTGGTAGAGGCACATCTCCACACGGACACCTAACTTATTACAGCAAGTTAAACATATTTCTTCTTTCATTTTTAACTTTGAGCTTTTCTCACACGCTGGCATTTGAAACATAAATATGTTGGTTAAAGTGAATGCTGTAACAGCTGTCTGTGCACGTTCTTAATTTCATGAACTTGTGATACTCAGCGATGTTAATTATGTAGAGATTATTTTAAAAGAATCCAAAGTATTAAAAAGTTTCAGTGTTTCAAGTCTTGGTATTGCATTGCGCGAGCTTTAACAATTTGGAATGCATAAAGATAAAGTTACAGTGAAAGCTTTGCTTTGTCATGCCACTTTGCCTAGCTTTCAATGTATTAGAAATTAAGGTAGTTTGGGAAAGTAAATACTCTTCCGTAATAGGGTTCACTTATTGCACAGGGAGAGGCGGAGGCTTTTTAAAAATGACAGCCTTAAGTATTGAACAGAAAAAAAAGTACCTTCCAGAGTAAATTCACTACAACAATATAAAGCTCATTCTTGAACAGTATTTGTTTAAATTGTACTCTAACCAAAACCAGGATATCCTAGATTATTTAAAGATATTATGAATCATGAAATTAGTAAAAGTCCATTTACCATATGGTTTTGTACATTTGGATCATGTTTATCTCCCATGATAAAACCAAATTAAAATCTGCCAGAAAAATTTAAATTTCCTTGAATGTCACTAAAAGATAAGTTAATACAGTGGATTCTGGTTAATTGGTTAATCGGGGCAAACCACTTATTTGGGACAACTCTCAAAGAACAAAACTATTGGAGAAAGTAGCCAGGATTCCCTTCGTTTATTTGGGACACTGCTGCTTTATTGGGATAGGAGACCATTGCCAAACAGTTTCTAACTAGCATCAATTATTTGTGCTTGTGTGGCTGTTAAGACACTACACTGTGCTTAGAGCAAGTAGTTTTTAAGTAACGCCAGCTACACATGCTTGTGTTCAAAAGGCAGGATTTTTTTCACTGACAGCTGATGTGAAATAAGCGGCAAGACAATTCAGAACTGTTTTGCTCACTGCGGTTTCAAGCTTTCAGTCTTGGAAATGCCAGAAAAGACTGGGAGTGAAAATGAAATGATTTCATTACTTCAGCAAATTAGGAACTATGAAGAATTTGATGGTATAGACAGTCATCTTGAATATTACCTGTGGTACCCACCGGACACTCAGCTCTCACCTGTTTGCATGCGACAGCTGCCACATCCTAGTACACCACTTTGACATCCAGGCTAAACTAGGTGAGGGTGGTTGACGGTTCTAATACCCCTGTGAGATAGGGGCATGCATGTCTTAGCATGCAAAGCCAACTCCGACCGACTGGGCAGGTGAGATCTACAGTGAGATCAATGGCCAGAAGTGTGGTTTGCAGCGCTTCGCAGAGAGTGAAGGGCACAGGGAGTCGCAGAAGAAGTCAAGATCATCAACTGCGATCAAACCCCAGTTGTGACAGCTACTTGTACCACTGGACCTGGGCTACTGAGTCAAAAGATTGGAACAGTATGAACTCATCAGTGTGACAGATTTTCCACTTTCAAAACTCTCCTGCAAAGTGAGAGGTACAACAGACGACCACCAGTAGCACTGATAGTGTTCTAATTTGTTCTGTATTTCATGTAAATACATAATTAGTGGCTCCTCCCACTTTTTCCAAATACAAGGTGTCACCATGCTCCCCCTACTCTTTCTGAGAGACACTGACAATCTCATTGGTGCTCCTTCATGCACCCGTGCTGAGCTCGTTAATTTCATCAACTTTGTCTCCAACTTCCACCCTACCCTAAAATTCACTTGGTCCATTTCTGACACCTCTCTTTCCTTCCTTGATCTCTGCATCCATCACTGGGGACAGACTGTCTACTGATAATTTTACAAACTTACTGACTCCCACAGTTCTTCCCACCCTGTTTCCTGTAAAAGTGTTGTTTCCTATTCATCAGTTTCTTCGTCTCTGTTCCATCTGTTCCCAGGATGAGTCTTTCCTTACCAGAACATCAGAGATGTCTTCCAAGGAGCAAGGTTCCCTTCCTCCACCATTGTTGCTGCCCTCACCTGCATCACTTCCGTTTCCTGGACATTTGCGCTCACCCCATCTTCCCGGCTTTAACAGGGATAGAGTTCCTCTTGTCCTCACCTACCACCCCATGAGTGTCTGCATCAAACACATCATTCTGTGCAACTTCCGCCATCTTCAGTGGGATCCTACCACCAAACACATCTTCACCTCCCTTCCCCAACTTTCCGCAGGGATTGCTCCCTCTGTGATTTCCTTGTCCATTTGTCCTTCCCTAATAATCTCCCTCCTGACACTGATTCCTGCAAGTGGAAGAATTGCTGCAGCAGCCCATTTACTTCCTCTCTCACCTCCATTCAGAGCTCCAAACTGTCCTTCCAGGTGAGGCAACACTTCACCTACGAATCTGTTGGGATTGTCTACTTATCTGGTGTTCCCAATGCAACCTCCTCAACGTTGGTGAGACCTGACGTAGATTGGTGGACCGTTTGGTTCAGTACCTTTGTTCCATCTGCAAAAACCAGGATTTCTCAGTGACCAGTTACTGTATTTTAATTCTAATCCCCATTTCCATTGTCTTGTCGTCTATGGCCTGCTCTACTGCCACGACGAGGCCATTCTCAGTTTGGAGAGCAAAAATCATATTCCATTTGGGTAGTATCCAATCTCATGGCATGCACATATACAGTGGCATGCAAAAGTTTGGGCACCCCGGTCAAAATTTCTGTTACTGTGAATAGCGAAGTGAGTAAAAGATTACCTGATTTCCAAAAGGCATTAAGTTAAAGATGACACATTCCTTTAATATTTTAAGCAAGATTACTTTTTTATTTCCATCTTTTACAGTTTCAAAATAACAAAAAAGGAAAAGGGCCCAAAGCAAAAGTTTGAGCACCCTGCATGGTCAGTACTTAGTAACACCCCCTTTGGCAAGTATCACAGCTTGTAAACACTTTCTGTCGCCAGCTAAGAGTCCTTCAGTTCTTGTTTGGGGGATTTTCACCCATTCATCTTTGCAAAAGGCTTCTAGTTTTGTGAGATTCTTTGGCCATCTTGCATGCACTGCGCTTTTGAGGTCTGTCCACAGATTTTCGATGATGTTTAGGTCGGGGGATTGTGAGAGCCATGGCAAAACCTTCAGCTTGCACCTCTTGAGGTAGTCCATTGTGGATTTTGAGGTATGTTTAGGATCATTATCCTGTTGTAGAAGCCATCCTCTTCATCTTCAGCTTTTTTACAGATGGTGTAATGTTTGCTTCCAGAATTTGCTGGTATTTAATTGAATTCATTCTTCCCTCTACCAGTGAAATGTTCCCCGTGCCACTGGCTGCAACACAAGCCCAAAGCATGATCGATCCACCCCCATGCTTAACAGTTGGAGAGGTGTTCTTTTTATGAAATTCTGCACCCCTTTTTCTCCAAACATACCTTTGCTCATTGCAGCCAAAAAGTTCTATTTTAACTTCATCAGTTCACAGGACTTGTTTCCAAAATGCATCAGGCTTGTTTAGATATTCCTTTGCAAACTTCTGACACTGAATTTTGTGGTGAGGATGCAGGAAAGGTTTTCTTTTGATGACTTTTCCATGAAGGTCATATTTGTGCAGGTGTTGCTGCACAGTAGAACAGTGCACCACCACTCCAGAGTCTGTTAAATCTCCCTGAAGGTCTTTTGCAGTCAAATGGGGGTTTTGATTTGCCTTTCTAGCATGAGCACTTCTCTCGGAAAGTTTTCTTGGCCTTCCAGACTTCAACTTGACCGCCGCCATTCCTGTTAACTGCCATTTCTTAATTACATTACAAACTGAGGAAATGGCTACCTGAAAACGCTTTGCTGTCTTCTTATAGATTCATAGAATAGTACAGCACATTACAGGCCCTTCGTCCCACAATCTTCTGCCAACCCTCAAACCCTGCCTCCCATATAACCCCCCACCTTAAATTCCTCCATATACCTGTCTAGTAGTCTCTTAAACTTCACTAGTGTATCTGCCTCCACCACTGACTCAGGCAGTGCATTCCACGCACCAAACACTCTGAGTGAAAAACCTTCCTCTAATATCCCCCTTGAACTTCCCTCCCGTTACCTTAAAGCCATGTCCTCTTGTTCTGAGCAGTGGTGCCCTGGGGAAGAGGTACTGGCTGTCCACTCTGCCTATTCCTTTTAATATCTTGTACACCTCTATCATGTCTCCTCTCATCCTCCTTCTCTCCAAAGAGTAAAGCCCTAGCTCCCTTAATCTGTGATCATAATCCATACTTTCTAAACCAGGTAGCATCCTGGTAAATCTCCTCTGTACCCTTTCCAATGCTTCCACATCCTTCCTATAGTGAGGCAACCAGAACTGGACACAGTACTCCAAGTGTGGCCTAACTAGAGTTTTATAGAGCTGCATCATTACATTGCGTCTCTTAAACTCTATTCCTCGACTTATGAAAGCTAACACCCCATAAGCTTTCTTAACTACCCTATCTACCTGTGAGGCAACTTTCAGGGATCTGTGGACATGTACCCCCAGATCCCTCTGCTCCTCCACACTACCAAGTATCCTGCCATTTACTTTGTACTCTGCCTTGGAGTTTGTCCTTCCAAAGTGTACCACCTCACACTTCTCTGGGTTGAACTCCATCTGCCACTTCTCAGACCACTTCTGCATCCTATCAATGTCTCTCTGCAATCTTCGACAATCCTCTACACTATCTACAACACCAACAACCTTTGTGTCGTCTGCAAACTTGCCAGCCCACCCTTCTACCCCTTCATCCAGGTCGTTAATAAAAATCACAAAAAGTAGAGGTCCCAGAACAGATCCTTGTGGGACACCACTAGTCACAACCCTCCAATCTGAATGTACTCCCTCCACCACGACCCTCTGCCTTCTGCAGGCAAGGCAACTCTGAATCCACCTGGCCAAACTTTCCTGGATCCCATGCCTTCTGACTCTCTGAATAAGTCTACTGTGTGGAACCTTGTCCAGTGCCTTACTAAAATCCATGTAGATCACATCCACTGCACTACCTTCATCTATATGCCTGGTCACTTCCTCAAAGAACTCTATCAGGCTTGTTAGACACAATCTGCCCTTCACAAAGCCATGCTGACTGTCCCTGATCAGACCATGATTCTCTAAATGCCCATAGATCCTATCTCTAAGAATCTTTTCCAACAGCTTTCCCACCACAGACGTAAGGCTCACTGGTCTATAATTACCCGGATTATCCCTACTACCTTTTTTGAACAAGGGGACAACATTCGCCTCCCTCCAATCCTCCGGTACCATTCCCGTGGACAACGAGGACATAAAGATCCTAGCCAGAGGCTCAGCAATCTCTTCCCTCGCCTCGTGGAGCAGCCTGGGGATTATTCCGTCAGGCCCCGGGGACTTATCCATCCTAATGTATTTTAACAACTCCAACACCTCCTCTCCCTTAATATCAACATGCTCCAGAACATCAACCTCACTCATATTGTCCTCACCATCATCAAGTTCCCTCCCAGTGGTGAATACTGAAGAGAAGTATTCATTGAGGACCTCGCTCACTTCCACAGCCTCCAGGCACATCTTCCCACTTTTATCTCTAATCGGTCCTACCTTCAATCCTGTCATCCTTTTGTTCTTCACATAATTGAAGAATGCCTTGGGGTTTTCCTTTACCCTACTCACCAAGGCCTTCTCATGCCCCCTTCTTGCTCTTCTCAGCCCCTTCTTAAGCTCCTTTCTTGCTACCCTATATTCCTCAATAGACCCATCTGATCCTTTCTTCCTAAACCTCGTGTATGCTGCCTTCTTCTACCTGACTAGATTTTCCACCTCACTTGTCACCCATGGTTCCTTCACCCTACCATTCTTTATCTTCCTCACCAGGACAAATTTATCCCTAACATCCTGCAAGAGATCCTTAAACATCGACCACGTGTCCATAGTACATTTCCGTGCAAAAACATCATCCCAATTCACATCCGCAAGTTCTAGCCTTATAGCCTCATAATTTGCCCTTCCCCAATTAAAAATTTTCCTGTCCTTTCTGATTCTATCCTTTTCTATGATAATGCTAAAGGTCAGGGAGTGGTGATCACTGTTCCCCAAGATGCTCACCCACTGACAGATCTGTGACCTGATCTGGTTCGTTACCTAATACTAGATCTAGTATGGCATTCCCCCTAGTCGGCCTGTCAACATACTGTGACAGGAATCGGTCCTGGACACACTTAACAAACTCTGCCCCATCTAAACCCTTGGAACTTAATCAAGTGCCAATCAATATTAGGGAAGTTAAAGTCACCCATGATGACAACCCTTTTATTTTTGCACCTTTCCAAAATCTGCCTCCCAATCTGCTCCTCGGTATCTCTACTGCTACCAGGGGGCCTATAGAATACCCCTAGAAGAGTAACTGCTCCCTTCCTGTTCCTGACTTCCACCCATACTGACTCAAAAGAGGATCCTGCTACATTACCCACCCTTTCTGTAGCTGTAATAGTATCCCTGACCAGTAATGCCACCCCTCCTCCCCTTTTCCCCCTCTCTATCCCTTTTAAAGCACTGAAATCCAGGAATATTGAGAATCCATTCCTGCCCTGGTGCCAGTCAAATTTCTGTAATGGCCACTACATCATAATTCTATGTATGTATCCAAGCCCTATGTTCATGACCTTTGTTCCTGATGCTTCTTGCATTGAAGTACACACACTTTAGCCCTTCTACCTTACTACCTTTACACCCTTTATTCTGCTTCTCTTTCCTCAAAGCCTCTCTATATGTTAGATCTGGCTTTACTCCATGCACTTCTTTCACTGCTCTATCACTCCGGGTCCCATCCCCCTTGCAAGTTAGTTTAAACCCTCCCGAACCATGCTAGCAAACCTACCTGCAAGGATATTGCTCCCACTTGAGTTCCGGTGCAACCCATCCAATCTGTACAGGTCCCACTTTCCCCAGAAGAGATCCCAATGATCCATAAATCTAAAACCCTGCCTCCTGCACCAACTCCTCAGCCATGCATTCAACTGCCATCTCCTCCAGTTCTTACCATCACTATCACGTAGCACTGGCAGCAATCCTGAGAACGCCACCCTTGAGGTCCTGTTCTTCAGCCTTCTGCCTAGTTCCCGAAACTCACACTTCAGGATCTCATCCCTCTTCCTGCCTATGTCATTGGTACCAACATGTATTATGACTTCTGGTTGCTTTCCCTCTCATACCAGGATGTCATGCACCCGGTCAGAGACATCCCGGACCCTGGCACCCAGGAGGCAACAAACCATGCGGGTGTCCTTCTCACATCCACAAAAATCTCCTGTCTGCTCCCCTGACTATTGAGTCTCCAATGACGACAGCTCTCCTCTTCTCCGTCCCATCCTTCTGCACCACAGGGTCAGACTCAGTGCCAGAGGCCCTGCCACCGTGGCTCACACCTGGTTGGTTGTCCACGCCAACAGTATCCAGGATGGTAAACTTATTGTTCAGGGGAATGGCTACAGGGGTGCTCTGCACTACCTGTCTACTCACCTTCACTTTCCCCCCTCTGACTGTCACCCAACGACCTGCTTCCAGCAGCCTAGGTGTGACTATCTCCCTGTAGCTCTCATCTATGACTACCTCATTTTCCCTTATGAGTTGAAGCTCATCCAGCTGCTGCTCCAGATTCCTCACATGGTCTTCCAGATCGCCCAGCCACATGCACTTCTGCCAGACGTGACTCTGCGGGAGAGGGGAGTTCTCCCAAGACTGCCACATCTCACAGGAGAGGCACATCACCGTCTCAGGAGGCATTGTAAAGACTAACTCGGAACAAACTCATCCTCCGCCTCTTCTCGTCGAAGCCTCTCGAGTCAAAGCCTCAAATCTCCACTCCTTCACTGGCCACTTTTCTTATAGCCTTCTGCTTTGTGGGCATCATTTCTTTTAATTTTCAGAGTGCTGGGCAGCTGCTTAGAGGAGCCCGTGACTGCTGATTGTTGGGACAAGGTTTGAGGAGTCAGGGTATTTATAAAGCTTTGAAATTTGCATCACCTGGCCTTTCCTAACGATGACTGTGAACAAGCCATAGCCCTAAAAAGCTAATTTAAGGTCTGAAATCTTGCTGAAAGTTATGACAGCTCAAATCTCTTGGGGTGCCCAAGTTTTTGCATGGTGCTCCTTTCCTTTTTTTCACTCTAAAATTGTACAAAACAAAAATAATACACTAATCTTGCTTAAAATCTTGAAAAGAATGTTTCATCTTTAACTTAATGCCTTTTGGAGATCAGTTCACCTTCTACTCAACTATTCACAGTAACAGAAGTTTTGACCGGGGTGCCCAAACGTTTGCATGCCACTGTATTTCTCCAACTTCCAGTAATTTTTCCTCCTTCCCTTTCTACTTTCTGAACATAAAGAGCAGACCTTTTGAATATGTTTTGTACCTGGCTGTGACTTAAGACATTGGAACAGAGTCTGGCCATTCAGCCCATCAGATCTGCTCTGCTATCCCATCGTGGCTGACGTGTTATCCCCCTCATCCCCATTCTCCTGTGTTCCAGTAACCTTTGACTCCCTTACTAATCAAGAA
Source organism: Hemitrygon akajei (assembly GCF_048418815.1). Classification (NCBI taxonomy): domain Eukaryota; kingdom Metazoa; phylum Chordata; class Chondrichthyes; order Myliobatiformes; family Dasyatidae; genus Hemitrygon; species Hemitrygon akajei. The sequence continues at coordinate 55,886,874 of NC_133125.1, forward strand.
CCTATCAACCTCTGCTTTAAGTACACTTGGTCTCCACAGCCATATGTGGCAATGAATGCTGCAAATTCACCACCCTCTTGTTAAAGAAATTCCTCCTCATCTCTGTTCTAAGGGCCAGCCTTGTATTCTGTGATTGCACCCTCTGGTCTGAGGCTCCGCTGCTTTCGTAAGCATTCTCTCCACATCCACTTTCACAGTTTTTCAATGTTTGATAGGTTTCAATGAGATTCCCCCCCTCCCCATTCTTCTAAACTCTGGTGAGAACAGGCCCAAAACCATCAATTGCTCCCCATATGTAAACCCTGACATTCTTGGAATCATTCTCCTGAACTTCCTCTGGACCCTCTCCAATGCCAGCACATTCTTTCTTGTATCAGGAGCCCAAAACTACTCTCAAGACTCCAAGTGCGATCTGACAAATACCTTGTAAAGCCTTCAGCATTACATCCTTGCTTTTGTATTCTAGGCCTCTCAAAATGAATGTTAACATTGTGTTTGACTCACCCTGCAAGTTAACCTTTAGAGAATCCTGTGGGAAGACTCCTGAGTCCCTTTGTGCTGCTGTTTTATGAATTTTCTACCTGTTTAGTAAAAGAATCAATGCCTTTATTCCTTCTACCGAGGTGCATGGCCATACACTTCCCAACACTATATTCCATCTACCACTGCTTTGCCCATTCTAAGTCCTTTTGTATGCTCACTGCTTCCTCAACGTTATTTCGCCCTACATCTATCTTTGTTTCGTCCACAAACTTAGTCAGAAAGCCATCAATTCTGTTGTTAAAATCATTGACATATAACATGAAAAGAAGCAGTCCCAACACCGATCCCTGTGTAACATCACTAGTCACGGGTTTTATTCCCACTCTTTGCCTCCTTCCAGTCAGATAATCTTCTGGCCATGCTGGTATCTTTCCTGTAATACCACGGGTTCAATCTTGTTTAGCAACATTATGTGCGGCACCTTGTCAAAGACCTTCTGAAAGTCCAAGTTAAGCAACATCCATTGACTCCTTAGTTTATCTTGCCTTTTATTTCCTAAAAGAATTCCAACAGATTTGCCAAGCAAGAGTTCCGCTTCAGGAAACCATGCTGACTTTGGCCTATTTTGTCATATGCCTCCAAGTACTCCGATACTTCATGGACTCCAACATCTTTTCAACCTCTGAAGTCAGGCTAACTGGCCTATATTTTCCTGTATTTTGCCGCACTCCTTAAAGAATGTGTGACTTTTGTAATTTTCCAATCCTTAGGAACCATTCCAGAATCTAGTGATTCTTGAAAGTGTTACGTACTCGTGACACGTGACAGTGGTACCCTTGTCACGTGACTGGGGTTGAAGCTATACTGGACTTAAGGTAATGGTCTTGTGATGGTGGAGTGACGTCATTTTCCCGCCAGTAGAGGTCATGTGACAGGTTTTTTTTACAGGGTATAAAAGGAAGACCCCACCCTGTGGGGAGGGGCAGTTCGTGGCTGGATTTGCCAAGTTGACTTCATGCCACTGCGTGATTTAATGTGATGACGCAGTTTAGTTGAAAGATGAAGTTTTATCTAATGCCTAAAGTTTAAAAGGTCATTGCCAGCAGTTTCTTTACAATACTGCTGGTTAAGAATTAGTGGAGAGTGAAGATAAAAGTTCGGGAGTTAAAGATCGAGGAGAATCGATTTTCGACGGTGGAATGGGTTCGACCTTGTGTGATCCTCATTCGGGAGGATTTCGTTGACTGTCCTCGTGTTAATCTCTGCAGGATAGCAGGAAATTGAGGACAGTGTGGAAGAAAAGGTCAGTGCTTTTAAGCCGTTACGTTTCATAAAATTTCTTCGTGGGGAGAGTTCGACGCCGGGGATCGAAGGAAAACGACGTGGAAGAGAATTTAAATCGCCTTAAAAAATCTCTCCTTTTAAATGGACTGAGCATTTTGAACTTTTGGCAATATCGCTTTAAACAACTGTTTTTGCAACATCGCTTTAAGAACTGTTAAGCTGCCGCACAGCAGCTGTTTTCCGGTTACGTTAGTGTTTGTTTACTTTTGGGGGGTTTGTTTTCAGTGTTTAATAAAGGTGTTATTTGTTATAAAAACCCTTGCCTAACTCACATATATTTATTGTTGCCTGAATACGTAACAAAAGATTATTACTAATGCCACCACTATCTCGACATTTACCTCTTTCAGAACCCTGGGATGTAGTTTAGTCTAGTCCAAGTGACTTGTCTACCTTCAGACCTTTCAGCTTCCCAATTATGATCTTTGAATCTCAATGAATATTAATGTCTTTATAAATAGATCACTAAAATTCTAAATCTTTGCTGCTCTTAGCTTTTCTCAGTCTGCCTTTCAGATTCAAATTGTAAGATTATTTACTAAATTCTATTCGCTTCTGTATTTGAGTTTTGCAAATTTTGAAGTGACAGATCCATTTCATAAACTCTGGTTTCATGAGAACCCTGAGAGTGTAAAGGTAGCAATATTTTCCAAATGGTGACACAATGTCAGAATGCAAGTAGAATTGGTCAGCCATTGGAGTAAGTTTCTCCAGGTACTTGCTCTGTTACCATTCTTTCTTTTTATATTTTTCTATTAATTTTAAACAAACATAAGAGAAACATAGATACAGAGAGTTTGAGAATACATAATTAATAGGTTAAAGTATAAATACAAATAGATGATAATCCATATATAATAACCTCCCAAACTCATAGTGATTACGAAAAAAGGAGTAAATAAGAAAAAAAAACCCTCCAAAAAAAAACCTAACCAACATGGGCCATTGCATTATGTCAAATATACACAGCAGCGTCAATAACTCCGTACCTCCATCCAAATAATTAAGGATAATAAAAGTAAGGTTTAGGAAAAGTCAGTTTAGCTCATATGAGGGCAAGAATGGCTTTTAAATCGGTTATGTCAGAAATTCATCAGAAAGGCTACAAACAAGCGCTGCTATTTCCAGCACAATTGAGTGTTACTCTCAAAGATGAGACTTGTCGGTTGTTCAAGTCTCCAGCGGATGCTCAAAGATTCCTTGAAGAATAGTACTTTTTTCATTACGAGTTGACTAATGTATTGTATTTTTACTATTTGTATTAACTTTTTTCTTTATGCTAATGATTAGTCTATAGATTTGGACCTTTTATAATTTGATGATTCTTACGTGATGGTTGATAGTGTATTTTTTACACACTTAAGTAAAGGTCTGTTTTTTTTTGGTTTAGTCTGAGTTCGTTCTTTTTTATATTATTATATTTGTTTTAAAAATAACTCATTAGATTTTTTTAAAGTTTATATACACTTTTTTTATATATCTAACGTTTAAATATTAAGAGCAAACACGAGGAAATCTGCAGAAGCTGGAAATTCAAACAACAACACACACAAAATGCTGGTAGAACACAGCAGGTCAGGCAGCATCTATAAGGAGAAGAGCTATCGATGTTTCGAGCCGAGACCCTTCGTCAGGACTAACCGACTAACCTTCCCAAAAGACCTTGGTGCTTGGATACATCACATCTGTTTGGATGTGTCTGAACAAGATTAAGGACTTTCTTTTAAAATGCTAATACAACATTATCCATTCTTGGGTTTTAACATTTTAGTTTTTTCTTTTAATCCTTTTGTTTTATATATAACACTAATTTTATAGTTTACTCTTTTTTATACTAACCCTTTTTTTAAATATGGGTGGTTTGTGTCTTTTTACTTTTTTGTTTGAGTTGCCATCTTGAGACACGGGGGTAAGGTTAGTATTAGTTTGCCTGCTTGCCTCTTTTTGGCTTTTTTTCTGGGGTTTCAAGGGTGGGGGGTGGGGGATTCTTTTTTTTTTGCTTGCTTTTTGCTTAGTTCTACTTCATGGGCTGACTCGAAACTACAAAACTGGTTGGAGTGTCATAACTTCCGGTTCCTCCTTGAACTTACTTCCCTCTTCTGGATTCGTGAGTTCATCTTTTTTTTAACCTTATCTGTTAACTGTGATAAATATTGGCAATATGGATAAGATTATTAATTTTGTTTCTTGGAATACTAATGGCTTAAATCATCTGATCAAACGGAAAAAAATATTCAAAGTATTCCACAGAATGAATGCTAATATTATCTTTGTACAAGAGACTCATGTGAGGAAGGTGGATAGTCAACGTTTTTTTAGGTTTTGGAAGGAACAACAGTATCACTCGAATTCCCAAGCCAAAGTAAGAGGCGTTTCCATTTTTATAGATTCTTCAACCTCTTTTATACACTATGAAACAATTTCGGACCCACAAGGTAGATTTTTGCTTGTCACTGGTTCACTTTTCAATTAAAAAGTTGTTTTAGTTAATGTTTATGCTCCAAATACTGACCTGAATTTTTTAAATGTCTATTTACATCCTTTCCTAATTTAAATGAATACATGTTGATAATGGGTGGGGATTTTAACTGTTGCTTAAATCCTTCAATGGATAGATCTAAGCCCACCCAGGTTCTTCCGAATAAATCGACCTTTCTTATTAATTCCTTTATGGTTGATTCTGGAATTTCTGAAATTTGGTGATTTTTACACCCTAACGATAAAGAATTTTCATACTTTTCTCATGTTTATCATAATTACTCAAGAATTGACTACTTCTTTATTGATCATCGTTTACTCACAGATATTATTGATTGTAAATATGATTCCATTACCATTTCTGACCATGCACCTTTGAAGTTATCTATTAAGACAATGGATTCATCTTCTATTGCTAAATCTTGGGAGGTTCAACTCTATTTTACAGCAGGACTCAGACTTTCTTAACTTTATTAAACAACAAATTGATTTGTTTTTTTCAACAAATTCTACAGAAGAGATCTCTACTGGAACATTATGGGACACTTTTAAAGCATTTATTTGCGGACAGATTATTTCATACTCTGCTGGAGTTAGGAAATGAACTAATTCTGAAATATTAATATTGGTCGATAAAATTAAAGAAATTAATAAGATTTATTCAGTGACCCCCAGTAAAGAACTTTATAAAAAAAAAAGTTGAACTTCAAATGGAACATAGTTTGTTATTATCCTCTTCGATTGAAAATCAGTTAATTAAATCTAGAACCCAGTTTTATGTACATGGAGATAAATCTGGCAAATTATTGGCTAATCAATTGAAAATTGCTTCAGTTAAACGACAAATCACCAAGATTCGTAAACGAGATGGCACTTTGACGATCGATCATAAAGAGATAAATAAAGCCTTTCAAGATTTTTATAATTCTTTATATCAATCAGAATTTGTTGAGGATTCTTCCATAATGGATGATTTTTTAAGAAAATTGAATATCCCAAAATTAACAACAGAAGACAGTGTATTTCTAGACGCACCTATTACGGAAACCGAAATAAAAAAGGCTATTTTTTCAATGAATTCAGGTAAAGCCCCTGGTCTGGATGGTTATACTGTGGAATTTTTTAAATCCTTTTCTTCTATACTCTTGGCTTTGTAAAATTTTTAAAGATGCGTTAACTGTAGGTAAATTATCACAATCTTTTTATGATGCCTCCATTTCTCTAATTCTTAAAAAAGATTAAGACCCCACTGAATGTGCATCCTATCGGCCTATATCCTTGCTGAATACGGACTCTAAGATTTTTACCAAAATTTTGGCCACTAGATTAGAAAATATATTACAGTAGATTCCAGACTACAGAGCGCACCTGATTAAAAGCAGCTGGCTCTAATTTTAGAAAGAAAATCAATTTTGTACTTGTACAGGCCGCAGGTGTCCCACGTTGTAATATGAGATATTTACACAGAAAGATATTACACGTGAGGATTTTTTAACTTTTAATTAAATCCATAGGGTAACATAAACAAATACATATTGCAAATGCTTTTTTTCGAACCGTGCCTGTAACGCGGCTACTTTTAAATATACGTTGCGTATACTTTTTTACTGAACAACATTCCAATATCTCCTAACGACTGGTAAAAAATATATATACTGCAGCCTACCAGGAAAAGTTATTGATCACCTTTAACTTAAAAGCAGCGTTCGCTCAGATCCAATGCCGCTCGCGTAATGTGCTCGCCCCCTCCTTCCCGTTTATCGCAAACGGCATTTTTCCCACAAGACGCGGCGAAACCGGGTGTGACGTCATAGCATCCCGCGATGTAGTACAGAAAACAAATATAGTTAAAACACTTCTAACTTAGAAATTACTAACAAATGAATTACTAAGCGAAAATATTATAAACTAAATAACTGCCATAAAGGCAGCACAATGCTTTTCTTCGAGTGTTTTCCATGTTGATGAGGGTGAGTACAAATGACTGATTTACAATAATTTAATTGTGAAAGTGCGCTTGATTTATCGTACAATTTCATTGGACCTCTGTGAACTACTCATCAATTTTATTGGTCTACTGTTACGAGGCAAAATGTTTTTGGCGGCATGAAAAAAATCATGCATTAGCCGTACCGTAGTAAAGGCCACAGTGTTCAAAGCTGTTCAAAATGTGGGAAAAAAGTAGCGGCTTATAGTCCGACATCTACGGTACCTAAAATTATTTCTGAAGATCAGACCGGATTTATTAAAAACCGTTATTCATCTTTTAACATCAGAAAATTAATTAATATAATTTATACTCCATCTAAAATACCAGAATGTGTTATTTCCTTAGATGCTGAAAAAGCATTCGATAGAGTTGAATGGCCATATTTATTTAATATGTTGCAGAATTTTAATTTTAGTTTAAAATTTATATCATGGATTAAATTAATATATTATAAACCTTTGGCTTCGGTTCTTACCAATAATTAGAGATCTCCCTTTTTTCAGTTATTCCATGGTACGAGGCAAGGCTGTCCTTTAAGTCCTTTATTATTTGACATTGTTTTGGAACCTTTAGCCATTACCATTCGTGAATCACCTAATATTTTTGGTATTACTCGTGGGGAAGGGACATAAATTATCATTATATGCTGATGATTTGTTACTATACATATCTGACCCTGAGAGATCTACTCCTGCTATTTCATCCTTGCTTACCCAGTTTAGTAGCTTTTCTGGTTACAAACTGAATTTTAATAAGAGTGAATTATTTCCATTAAATATGCAAGTTCCAATTTATAAACACTTACCATTTAAACTTGTTACAGATCATTTTATTTTTGAAAGCTGATCATACCCTTTTTCCGGGCAGCCCGAATCAGATGTTCTTTAGTATGAGGATAATGAATCCGGAGAATCACTGGTCGTGGTTTTGTACCTGGAGCTGGTTGAAAACGAGAAATGCGATGTGCACGGTCGATTATTGGAGGGGTTTTCAGAACTTATGAGCCGAATACGTCCATTAAAAATTTAGAGAAAAATAGTCAGATCACTGTTCTCAAAATCTTACGGAATCTCAATTAGCCGAAGACTTTGTCATCGAGATCGGTTTTCAAGATCAGTAATTTTAGATTTATAACGATCCAGCAGTTGAGAAGTCAAAGATTGCTGATGTTCCAAAGTTTCAATTTTGCGATCTCTCTGGTGAGCGGCATCTTCGAGAGCTAAAATTCTTGCTTCTTGTTGTTGAGAATCCGTTGTAAGTGATTGAAGTTTTAAATTGACTGTCTTTAAAATTTCATCGAGCATAGAAAGCTTTGGGGTTAGTTTATTCTCCAGTTTTTCAAGTCTCTCGTCCATAAGTTTCGCAATTGCTTCCAAAGTTAACGGTTCTTTCACCTGTTTCGATTCCTTAGGCTCTCGTTCAGACATTTTAACGTTGAAAAATAATTCAAACAGTTGAAAAAAATTTCATAAGTATCAACCCCTTTAGAATAGCTATAAACAGGTCAATTAGGGAGTGATTGTAGGTAGAAAAAAGTAAAAGGATTGGAGCGAAGCCTAAAACAGTCTCACTCCATAAGCGCCCTGTTGAGACCTTGAGACCATCTTGAGATCTGTTACCATTCTGAGCACAGTGGATTATTAAGGTGGAAGCAGAAGTATGGTTTCAGCTTGTGTGAGATTCGTGCTGTATGTAGAAAGCCATTGAAAAGCTCTGATTTATTAAGTCTGTAAAATGGACAGTTTCATATCAAATAAGAGAATACCATTAATTGGATTTGAAGGAAGAGTTATTTAAAAGATGTTCCAGTGATAGGAAGCACGTGGTAGTCTTGAAGCTCTATCCATCCTCTCCATCACCTACAAACTATTTAAATTTTATTAATGCAGAAACCTGGTTAAATGCATTCAAACCACTAATATTGAAATTGGCAATTTCATGAAATGTATAATAATTGGTATATAACTTGCAGTTTATGTTGTGATTTTTTTTGGTTTACCTGGCTTGATCTTGTAAAACAAATGATACTACTGTAAGGGGGTTTCTTCTTTCTTTATGTTACTGCATGTGTTAATCAAAATGGCTTCTTTGTTAAAAGTAAAAAGGCTTCTTTGTTATGTTAACTGCTGAGAGAGCTTTCTCTCGCAGCTTGTTTGGGTTATAATTACTGATAACGAGTATTGTATTCGTTTGTTAACTAATTGGGATAGAGGTTATTCTTTCTTGTGGGTCTGAAAGCTAGTGTTGGGCGGACTTTGAAGGAGACGCGCGAGGGGGTTAGAGGGAAAAGACGTGATGCTGTAAGCTGGGCGACGGAACGGACCCCAAGCGGGGGTCCTAGGCTCAGGGTTTCGGCGAGGAGAGGAGACGAGGACAGATTTGTGTGGAGTGTCTGGTCAATCACCGTTGTTGGTCCCAGGTGGTGGGTCGAGGAGGTCGGAGAGGATCGAATGGTGGCAAGAAGACTTCATTAACTGAGCTCCAATGGTTGTGCATGAAGCGGTTGGACTTTGATAAGTTTGCTGCCTTTTACTTTTCCTTTTATATTGTATCTCTATTAAGTACATAGTTCCAGTAAGATCTATGAAGTGTAATCATTTAATCGCATATGGTGTACTGTCTGTTACTTGGCGTGGTGGGGACATCACACAGTGTCTGCATAAGCTATTACCCAGTTTGGAGAGGCCGAAAGCTGCTCCCCCTAGACGGAAGCAAGCTGAGCGAGCCTGAGGCTTACCAGGGGGCTACACTACAAACAGCTGATGGTTTAAAATTGGATAATTTAAGTTCAATCATAACAATGTTCAGATCTTGCCCTTGGTGGTTGCTACCTATTGAATTTTTGGCTTTGAAATTGAGATATGAGAACTGGATTTTCTTGTTGCATTCTTAGTATTTTTGTTTAGAATATCACAGGAAGGTAATTTTTATTTGATTCAATTAGTAAGTAGTGTGGATTTGTTCTCTCTGCAGCAGGTGGACCATCTGGAGATGAAAGTGATGCCCTTAGTATAAATGCTGAGGCATATGATAGTGACATCGATCAAAACTGCAATGAACAAGAAGACAGTACAGATGTGGTACTCCCAAGATGTGCACCAACACATGTTGGTGTTGAAGATGAGATTCAGAAGGACATTGAAAAGAGTGTAAATGAGATTCTAGGTTTATCAGGCTCCACCACAGGGAGAGATCAATCAGCTGCTACCCCCAATGCTGATGGGGATGGTCTTCAACCTTCAGCACAGCAATTGGAGCTGCTCGAGCTGGAAATGCGAGCCAGGGCAATCAAAGCTCTAATGAGAGCTGGGGACATCAAAACTCAAACTTAACCCCTGTGACAAACTTGTGAAACTTGAAAAGGTCCAAACTGTCGTAGGCTAACACTACAGCCCAAATGGAAGATCAGAAAATTTCGCTGTATTCCTACACTTGTCTTTGATCTTTCTTCTCACAATGTCTTAATGTATTTTTGTGCTGGAAATAATTTTTGACATTGTTTCTGAAATTTTCTGTTCAGCGCTCTGCCTCTGATACTAGCCATTGAAAAAACCTCTTAAAAGCATTGTTCTATGAAAGCAGGTAAGATATTTGAGCATGTAATTAGTTCTGATGAAAGTAGTACATAGTAATTGTACTCTGGATGGTCTGGCAGGGAAATTCATTCAATCCAATGTTTATATAGGAGTACCAGTTTAGATGTGGCTTGTTTGTTAACATTCTGCTTGCAGCACGTGCTCATTTTGACCTCTGCAGGTTCACTAGTTTTCAAGGGAGTCTGTACTTTGAAGTGGAATTGAGGAGACATGTTCAGTGGTGGAGAGAATGGAGAGAACTTAATCTCAATGTAGTTTTTACTTTATATCTCGGCACTATTATAAAATTTGATTACTTCAAATGATATTTGTTTGTGCAGATCTGAGCCATGGTTATAGTGATTTGTTGTCACACGCAAGTCTTTTTCTCCCCCAGAAGGTAATTTCAAATTGGGCTGTCACCATAGTGTAAAAAAAAAACTAAATTAAATATAATTCAAAGGGCTTGTCACTGAAGAAATCAAACATGTCCCTTGAACAATGAGTTGTCCAGAATGCAGAATATTTAGTTTATTATATATGTAAAGAATTTTTTTGTCTGACAGGCATTTTTATTACTGTCAGTTTAGTTGACATTTTCAAGTTTTTTAATAAGTTCAAGATTATGTTTTAATTACCTGCTGAAATTAACTTTGTGAAGTTGTTGCATGTAGACTTTGTCATTCAACGTTTAAAATGGATGTACTTTAGCATTTGAGTAACATTTATTGAGTGATCTGAAAAGAGCATCCATTTTAATTAGAAGAAAAGAAAATTACTATAGATGTTTTTGTTGAAAACTTTTCAAAACAATTCTTGCAGTTCTAATGAGGTCATTAAATTTGTTAAACAAAATGCATGTAACTTGTATGCAATAGCACAAGATTGCATTATTTTTTATTCTATTTTGTTAGTTGATTGTATTAGTTATTCTGTAAAATTTAAATGTTTTAATTATTCATTGAAAAAAAATAATTGTTTTCAATTTTTGGGTGAACAGTTTTCTAATTTGCAGGCAACTTCTGCTGAAATGTGTTCTTTGAGGAAAGTGAATCAGAATCTTCTCCTGAGAGTAACCATAAGTATATGTACATTGAACAGAAGGATTATTCCATATATGAGTAAAGACTTGAGAGTACTCCTGGAAAGCAAAATGGCATTTTCCACTGTAAAATTGAGATCAATGGTATTATCTTTGGTATCAGCACACTTGTCTGGATTTAAATGCAATTAAACTCCAATGTGATATGGAAATGTTTTCATTAGTTTATGTTTCTTGAATGTTTGGTTGGGCTTTGTTGAACCACATTTTATTTAATGAATTGGCAATTTATATTGTAAGTAGATGTTGACTGAAGTACTGCCTTTGACATATCCTTTTAGAAAGATCGACAATGAAGCTAAGCTCTTGTATTCTGCAAAGTCTTGGTGAAGTGAGGCCTTTAAGAGCTACTTGAAAGGAAAAGTTGATAAAAAGCTTGGAAACAAAAGAATCACTTGAATTGGATGCTGGAGGTTGCAATTCAAAATCGGTTGAATAATTTCAACCCATGTTAGAACAGTCTTGTATTCTTCCTATACCGATTTTAAATTCTGCCTTCATTCATGTATGTTGTTTGCTTCTAGTTATGTTCTATACATTGTTGGATTTTTGAGATGACTTGCTCATGAACACTTGGAAACCTACAGCCACATGTGAAATAAGACAGGTATAAAAATGTTCTTAGCTTTAGAAGGTCAAGTTGAATTATTGCCGTCCTCATCCTGTTTTTTCCAGCCAAAGTACTATTTTTGATGTGTGGGCAGCTGGCTTGTGTTCTGTCTTAAAATTTAACATTTTAGCCATGGATCATTTTACTTGGTTTTATTTTTATGGAGAATTTATGTAATGTGTGTATGTACCTATCGTGTGGTCTGCGCATCGGTGACGAGCCCAGCTAATTCCAGTTTACAAGATGATGGTAAAACGTTTTCTTGAATCACTCAGTCCTTCTGTTAGAAGAGCTCATTTGCACAGTGCTTTTAGCTTTACATTCCAGAATTTTTAGACACAGTGATGAAGGATCAGAAGCAGATTCCCAAGTTAGAATGATGTGTGACTTGGAGTGGAACCTGTAGATGGTAGTGTTTGGATGTGTCAGTTGTCCTTGCACTTCTCTGTGGTGGAGACCGTGAGGGGCACTACCAAAGTGGCCTGGTGAGTAACTGCAGTGTACTGATAATGGAGGAGATGACTACTTAGGATGATGGATTTGCGAAATTAAAGATTAGCTTTAATTTTGGCAATTGGTCTAGTGGATAAGGCATCGGTCTAGTGATCTGAAGGTCACTGGTTCGAGCCTCAGCTGAGGCAGCGTGTTGTGTCCTTGAGCAAGGCACTTAACGACACATTGCTCTGCGACGACACCAAACTGCTTGGTCCTAGTGCCCTTCCCTTGGACAACATCGGTGGCGTGGAGAGGGGAAGGCTTGCAGCTTGGGCAACTGCCGGTCTCCCATACAACCCTGCCCAGGCCTGTGCCCTGGAAACCTTCCAAGGCGCAAATCCATGGTCTCACGAGACTAACGGATGCCTATTTAATTATCCAAACATAAAGTGAAATGTGTTATTACATCAATAATCTTCATAGTCAGAAGATCTGCTGACCTAAACCCCTAGACCCAGAGCACAGTTGCCTTTGAGAGCCATGGCACAACTTTGGATGAACATTGAATTGAATTGAATTACTTTATTTCTTACATCCTCCATATACACGAGTAAAAATATTTACGTTATGTTGCTGTCTAAAAGTGCAATGTGCAAATTATAGTAATTTATAATAAATAGTATGTACGACAGGACAGTCAATATAACAGAAATACAACTGTATCGGCATGAATTAATCAGTCTGATGGCCTGGTGGAAAAAGTTGTCCCGGAGCCTATTGTTCCTGGCTTTTATGCTGCGTTACCGTTTCCAGGATGATAGCAGCTGGAACAGTTTGTGGTTGAAGTGACTATGAACCCCAATAATCCTTCATGCCCTTTTTAATGGACCTGTCTCTGTGAATGCCCTGAATAGTGGGAAGTTCACATCTACAGATGTGCTGGGCTGTCCGCACCACTCTCTGCAGAGTCCTGCGATTGAGAGAAGTACAGTTCCCATACCAGGCAGTGATGCAGCCAGTTAGGAGCTCTCAATCGTGTCCCTGTGGAAAGTTCTTAGGATTTGGGAGCCCATACCAAGCTTCTTCAGCAGTCTGAGGTGAAAGAGTTTTTCATCACACAGCCGGTACGTACAGACCACATGAGATCCTCGGTGATGTGTATGCTGAGGAACTTACAGCTGTTCACCCTCTCAACCCCAGATACACTGAAGTCTATAGGGGTTAGCCCGTCTCCATTCCTCCTGTAGTCCACAACCAGGTCCTTTGTTTTTGTGATATTGAAGGAGAGTTGGTTTTCTTGACACCACTGTCAGGTGATGACTTCTCTGTAGGCTGCCTCATTATTATTTGATAAACAGTGTAGCGACATCAGCAAATTTAATTAGCAGATTGGAGCTGTGGGTGGCGACACAGTCAGGTATATAGAGAGTAAAGGAGGGAGCTAGTACACAGCCCTGAGGGGCAGAGGTAAGGGAGCCCACTCTTACCACCTGCCGGCGATCTGACAGGATGTCCAGGATCGAGCTGCACAAGGCAGGGTGAAGGCTGAGGTTGCTGAGCTTCCTGTTGAGTCAGGAGGGAATTATGGTGTTGAATGCGGAACTGTAGTCCAAGAATAGCATTCTCACATAAGCATCCTTCTTCTCCAGATGTGTAAGGATTGTGTGTAGAGCTGTGGCTATTCCGTCATCTGTTAAACAGTTGTGTCGGTAGGTGAATTGTAGGGGGTCCAGTGTGGGTGGTAGCATGCTGCAGATGTAATCCTTGACCAGTCTCTCAAAGCATTTGCTTGTTATTGAGGTGAGTGCAACAGGATGCCAATCATTCAGACATGTTACCTTGGTCTTTTTAGGTACAGGAACCGTGGTGGATGTTTTGAAGCAGGTGGGCACTCTACTCAGGGAGAGGGAGAGATTAGAAATGTCTGTAAACACATCAGCCATTTGAGCCGTGCATTTCCTGAGTACCCAACCTGGGATATCAGTCCAGCAGCCTTGCGACTGACCACTCATTGGAAACACCTGAACAGTGAACGGTTGCTGAAGGCACTGATGGAGCTTATCACCAACCCATGTTTACTTCTGAGCTGCTGTGATACACAACTTTTGCCCATTTAGGGTTTCTTCTGGAGAGAAGTGTCAGTCTCTGGCTTTGCATATTGCAAGAGTTTAGTTTAATTTCTCCACCTTCACTGGTTTTGGCTGGTCTCAAATAAAACTAACAGAGAAAATGCCTACAATTAATAATATCTTCCTGTGATTTGTTTGTAATTCTCTCCAATGTTGCCTTTACCCATCCTCTACTTGTTGATGTCTGCAAATTCAGAAATGGTAGTTAAGTTCAGGTCTTTAATGTGAATTGTGGTCTTGCCACTGATGCATGCAGGATCTCGCTTCCACCTCTCTAACTAAGTACCTTGAGCCTCCTCTCTTCCGGTGTAGTCGGTGAACAAACCATCTTGAACATTGCAGGTGATGTATCAGAATCAGATTTAATATCACTGACATATGTCATGAAATGTGTTGCATTACTACAGTGCAATATGTAAAAATACTGTACATTACAATAAGAAATATAAATATTAAATTAGTGCAAAGATAATGAGGTTGGTTCATTGTCCATTCAGGAATCTGGTGGTGGAGGGGGAAGAGCTGTTTTTGCAGTGGAGTAAAGAAAGTAAAAGCAAAGAAATGGCTACTTTTTCTTCTGATCCTTTTGTAAAAGAAAGATTTAAGAATGTGACAGAAGAAGTAACACCTGCATCTGTTTAAGCTGTTTCACAGTTCATTAGGTTTCTAGCAAATGTTACGTGTCAGGTTAAGTTTCCTGCCGAATTCCTACATGAGGCCCCATGTGCCACCTAGGCACTAAGGGTTCAGATGAATTCCTACATCCCTCAATTCACTGCCTGGAATCAGTCTGCAGTCTTGAACCATCCAACCCCACAAAAGACCGACCTCACCTATCCTTCACTCTGTAAAGTTAAGTGTCAGGGACAGCGAGGCTTCAGGCATAAACCTGCGTCCCTAGCTTGTCTTCCATCAAAATTTGTCCAGACAAAATTGGAGTTAAAATTTCACGCCTATTCTGAGAGACTGTTGTTTAGATGTCCCCTGTATATGGAGACCTTTATTGTGATGTAAATTAAAGGAACCAATGCATTAGTACTTTATTTTAAATAATTAAACCACTTTCTCAATGTTGACATTTTACACTGAGATAAATGGGATCTCTGCTCGGTGTGCTAGGGTTTCTCATTGTTGGCCTCCATATAGATCCCAGTCGTAAGAAAAAAAGACAGAAGCAGAATTAGGCCACTCAGCCCATCAAGACTGCTCCACCATTTCATCATGGCTGATTTATTATCCCTCTGAACCCTATTGTCCTGCCTTCTCCCTGTACCCTTTGATACCCTGACTAATCAAGAATTGCACAACTGTCAGGAAGAGTTTGATATTCTAGAGATTTCTTGGTCAGTATAGATGTATTTTCTGACATTGAAAATTAATGCTATTGATTATTCATTCATGTTATCAATATAGCCTAGGCTGCAGCATTACTCTACCAGTAATAACCTGTAAGACTGTAAATGATCTGTTATTTCTACTGTTTATTACTTGTTATCCAATTACTTACTCTTGTATAAAATCCTTTTGCATAATACATAATTAAAAGCCCTCTAGTTTCTAATTCCTCTACTCTATCCTGCTACCTTTCTACCAGCTTCTTAATAGTGAATCCAGCAGTTTCCAGATGGGTAATGTCAGGCTAATAGCTGTGAATTTAACATTTTTTTAAAAAATGAGAAAGTTGTTATTTTTGCTAT
This sequence comes from Hemitrygon akajei, assembly GCF_048418815.1. Classification (NCBI taxonomy): domain Eukaryota; kingdom Metazoa; phylum Chordata; class Chondrichthyes; order Myliobatiformes; family Dasyatidae; genus Hemitrygon; species Hemitrygon akajei. The sequence goes on from NC_133125.1 coordinate 55,902,717, forward strand.
TTTTGAATCCATTTGCACCAATTTAGAAGATCATTGCTTCTGCATCTCATTCAAAACCCCAGGATATAATTAATTTGATTCAGGGGATTCGTCATCTTAACTACTGAGAAAATTAATAGGACTGAAATTCCTCATACTGGTCTGTTTCTTTTCCCTCAATTCTATAACCCATAACTATTTAAGTTGTATTAAATATTTTACACTTTTGCCCATCTCCATTTTTGACACTTTCTAAGTGAACAATTTTTAATTTTTCTTCCATACTATCTCTTAAATATGATTCCTTGTAAGTAATTTAATTGTTCATTTTTGCGTATGCTCTTTCCCCTCTTAATTACGGTTTATAAAATATGTAGTGCTATCCGTCTCAACATAAATTTTTAATCTTTTACATCATCTTCCGTTAGCCATGGGTGAATCATTTTTTCCTCATGTAATTACTGTAGTAAAACCACACAAAGCTAGTTGTGACTTTATCACCCTTAAATTCAGTACAAACTCTTATCTTTATTATCACTTCTACCTAATAGTTTTATTCCTTTTGTGCAAGAGGTGAGACCTGAAGTTCTTTGTTCTAAGCATTCATAGAGCATCGAACAGAACTCGACTTCCAGCCCACAATTCTGTGTCATCTAATTAAACTAGTAATTAAATATCTAAGTAAACTAACATTTTCTGCAAAAACAATGCCAATATCCCTTCTTTTCCTCTGCATATTGATTTATGTATCTGCAAATGTCTTGAATGCCTCTATCTTTTTTAATCCACTGTCACACCTGGCAGTGCATTCCAGGCACCCACTTGCGTTTAAAAAAAAATCTTGCCTTGCTAATCTCCTTTGAACTTACCGTCTCCCACTTTAAATGAATCGCATGAAAAATAGACATTTTGACCCTTTGCAAAAGGTACCAGCTATCTAGGCCTCTCATAATCTTGGAAACCTCAATCAGATTTCCCTTCAGCCATAGACACTCCAAGGAAAACAACCCAAGTTTGTACAGCTTCCCCTAACAACACAGTCCCTCTAATCAATGAAGGTGGTGTTCTGGTAAGCCCCTTCTGCACCCTTTCCAGAGCCTCAACATCCTTCCTGTAATGGTATGAATAGAATTGAACTTGGAACTTCAGATGCAACATAACTAGAGTTTTTTTTTAAAGTTGCAACATAACTTGCCAGCTCTTCAACTCAGTTCCTCAACTAACCAAGATTGCAGTATGCTGCCTTTACCATCCTATCAATCTGTGCAGCCACTTTCAGAGAGCTGTGGACTTGGATCCTAAGTTCTCTCTGCACATCAACACTGTTAGGGTCTTGTCAATAAGAGTGTACTGTCCCTTTACGTTATATTCCCCAAAGTGAAACACCTCACAATTGGTTGGATAAACTCCATCTATATCTGCAACTGATCAGTATGTTTTACAATAGTCTTCAGATCACCTATAAATTTATTCACCCACATGCTTTCATCTGTTTATACAGTTGCAAGAAAAAGTTTGTGAACCCTTTGCAATTACCTGTTTTTCTGCATTAATTACTCATAAGATGTGGCCTGATCTTCATCTAAGTCACAATAATAGACAAACACAATCTGCTTAACGAATAACACGTAATTGTACTCCTCATCAATACTGAGTACACCACTTAAACAATCACAGTCTAGATGCAAAACAATGTATTTGAACCTCTGGGCTAATGCCTTCTACAAAAGCTATTTGGAGTTAGGTGTTCTGATCAATGAGATGATATTGGAAGTATGGGTTGTAGAGGTGTCCTGCCCTATAAAATTGACACACAATATCAGGTCACTGACTGAACCTGCTCTTCTCAAAAGCATTTCTAAAGTCTTGCGTGTTCATCAGTCCACAGTAAGAGAAATTGTCTGTAAATGGAGGAAATACAATACTGTTGCCAGAATCCCTAGGAGTGGATGTCCTGCAAAGATCACCTCCATCATGCAATGCTGAAGGAGACGAAAAGAAACCCAAGGGTAACAGCAAAAGACCTGCAGAAATCTCTAGAACTTGCTAAAGTCTGTTCATGTTTCCACTATAGGAAAAACACTGAACAAGAATGGTATTTGTGGAAGGAAACCACTGCTCTCCAAGAAAACATTACTGCACATCTCGTTTTCAAAAAACCACCTGGAAGTTCCACGATGCTTCTGGGACGATGTTCTGTGGACAGATACGACAAAAGTTGAACTTGCTGGCTGCTTTGCTGCCTCTGGGCCCAGACAGCTTGTAATCATTGAGGGAACAATCAATTAAAAATGGCATCAAGACATTTTACAAGAGTTTGTCAGGCTAGTGGTCCATCTCTTGAAGCTTAATAGTTGAATGATGCAATGACCTGAAACACAAGTAAATCAACAACCGAAGGTTTAAAAAGGAAAAAAAGTGTTTTGAAATGGCGAAATTAGAGACTAGACCTTAACCCAACTGAGATGCTGTGGTATGACCTGAAGAGGGCTGTTCATGCAAAGTATCCCAGAAATATTGATGAACTGAAAGTTTTGTATGGAGGAATGGTCTAAAATTTCTTCTTGCTGTTGTGCAAGTCTGATCAGCTACAGGGCATGTTTGGTGGAGGTTATTGCTGCTAAATGAGGTTCTACCAGTTAAATACAAGAGTTTACATACTTTTTCCAGCCTGGACTGTGAATGATTAAACAATGTGTTCAATAAAGACATGAAAAGTACAATTGTTCGTGTGTTATTAGTTTAGATAGATTGCAATTGTCTATTATTATGACTTGGATGAAGATCAGACCACATTTTATGAGTAATTAATGCAGAAATCCAAAGGGTTCACAAATTTTTTCTTGCAGCAGAGGTCCTGTTGAACACTAGTCATGGACCTCCAGCCATACAAAGTCCCATTGACAACTACCATCTGTCTTCTATTGGCAAGACAATTCTGAATCCAAATGAATAATTCATCATGGATCCCATGCATCTTATTCTGGATGAGCCTCTTAAGAGAAACCTTGTCAAATGCATTAGTAAAATTCACAGCTCTACTTTCAACAATCACCTGTATCACCTCTTTCAAAAAACCTAACTTAGTAAGGCATGATTTGCCCCATAGAAAACCATGCAACTGACCCCAAGTAGGCCCTAGTTTTCCAAATGCTGAAATGCTAAGAGTCCTCTAGTAGCTTTCCTACCACTGATGTGAGATTCACCAGTCCAGGATTATCCCCATTTCCCTTCTTGAATAATGGTACAACATGAGCTACTTGTCTTTCCTCAGGGCGCTTGCCTGGGGTTTGAGATTTCATGAAGATCTTGCTCAAGGATTGTGCAATCTTATTTTTTTTACTCATTTAGGACCTCTTCCACATCATCTGCTTCCGATCTTATATCCTTCCTTTATCCTTGAATGGTCCTACGTTCTCCCTAGTTTCTATCTTTCTCATGACATATGTATAGAATGTCTTAGGATTTCTTTTGTTAAGGTCTTTTTCATGACCACTCCTTGTATTTCTAATCCCTCTTTACTTCTTTATATTCCGCAAGGTCTCAGTTCGATTTAAGCCTTGTAAACCTTATATACTCTTCCTTTTCCTTTTTGACTAAATTCACAACCTCAACATTAAAAGTTATTTTACCTTGCAATCCTTGTGTGGCCTTCCTTATTGGAATATATCTGTTCTGTACTCTGTGCTGTTGATCTTCAAACACTGTCCACATAACGGGTTTGGACTTGTTGAAACTCAGTTGTTGCAAATTACTTTCCCTCATTCCTGCCTAATATTCTTGTAATTTGCCCTGCTCCAATTTGTTATTCTCCTGCAATGCCCATGCTTGTCCTCATCTATAGTTATCTCAGAACTTTAGGAATTGTGGCCACTGTTCTCCTACTGAAAGATCAGTCAGCTGGCCAGGCTAATTTCCCAATATGGGCCCAGTGTGGCCCCTCTTCTTGAAGGACTTATCAACATATTGATTTAAGAAACTTCTGTGGATGTATCTGATAAATTCTACCCTGCCTAATGTCTTACACTAAGGAGGTGATCACAGTTCTATCTCTTTTATTGTGATCACAATTCTATCTCCTGTACCACAGCATTGGAGAGGGATAGGAACTGACAAGTTAGGGACATGTTTAATTGGAGTAAGGGGAAATATGAGGCTATCAGGCAGGAACTTGGAAGCAAAAATTGGAAACAGATGTTCTCAGGGAAACGTACAGAAGAAATGTGGTAAATGTTCAGGGGATATCTGCGTGGGGTTCTGTGTAGATACATTCCAATGAGACGGGGAAAGATGGTAGGGTACAAGATCTGTAGTGTACAAAGGCTGTTGTTAATCTAGTCAAGAAGAAAAGAAGAGCTTACGAAAGGTTAAAAAAAGGGTGATGATAGAGATCTAGAAGATTATAAGGCTAGCAGGAAGGAGTTTAAGAATGAAGTTAGGAGAGCCAGAAGGGGCCATGAGAAGGCCTTGGCGGACACGATTAAGGAAAGCCCCAAGGCATTCTGCAGGTATGTGAAGAGCATGAGGATAAGACATGAGAGAATAGGACCAATCAAGTTTGATAGTGGAAAAGTGTGTATGGAACCGGAGGAAATAGCAGAGGTACTTAATGAATACTCTACTTCAGTATTCACTACAGAAAAGGATCTTGACGATTGTAGGGTTGACTTGCAGCGGACTGAAAAGCTTGAGAATGTAGATATTAAGGAAGTGTATGTGCTGGAGCTTTTGGAAAGCATCAAGTTGGATAAGTCAGTGGGACTAGACAGTATGAATCCCAGGCTACTGTGGGAAGTGAGGGAGGAGATTGCTGAGCCTCTTGTGATGATCTTTGCATCAATGAGAACAGGAGAGGTTATGGAGGATTGGGGGGTTGTGGATGTTGTTCCCTTATTCAAGAAAGGGAGTAGGGATAGCCCAGGAAATTGTAGACCACTGAGTCTTACTTCAGTGGTTGGTAAGTCAATGGAGAAGATCCTGAGAGACAGAATTTATGAACATTTGGAGAGGCATAATGTGATTAGGAATAGTTAGCATGGCTTTGTGAAAGACCGGTTATGCCTTATGAGCCTGATTGAATTTTTTGAGGATGTGACTAAACACATTGATGAGGGTAGAGCTGTAGATTAATGTATATGGATTTTAGCAAGGCATTTGATTAGGTACCTCATGCAAGGCTTATTGAGAAAGTAAGGAGGCATGGGATCCAAGGGGACATGGCTATGTGGATCCAGAATTGGCTTGCCCACAGAAGGCAAAGAGTGGTTGTAGACAGGCCACATTCTGCATGGAGGTTGGTGACCAGTGATGTGCCTCAGGGATCTGTTCTGGGACCCCTACTCTTTGTGATTTTTATAAATGACCTGGATGAGGAAGTGAAGGGATTGGTTAGTAAATGTGCTGATGACACAAAGGTTGGGTGTGTTGTGGATAGTGTGGAGGGCTGTCAGAGGTTACAGTGGGACATCGATAGGATGCAAAACTGGGCTGAGAAGTGGCAGATGGAGTTCAAGCCAGATAAGTGTGAAGTGGTTCATTTTGGTAGGTCAAATATGATGGCAGAATATATCATTAATGGCAAGACTCTTGGCAGTATGGAGGATCAGAAGGATCTTGGGGTCCAAGTCCATAGGACACTCAAAGCTGCTATGCAGGTTGATTCTGTGGTTAAGAAGGCATACGGAGCATTGGCCTTCATCAATCATGGGATTGAGTTTAAGAGCCGAGAGTTAATGTTGCAGCTATATAGGACCCTGGTCAGACCCCACTTGGAGTACTGTGCTCAAGTCTGGTCGCCTCACTACAGGAAGGACGTGGAAACTATAGGAAGGGTGCAGAGGAGATTTTCAAGGATGTTGCCTGGATTGGGGAGCATGCCTTATGAGAATAGGTTGAGTGAACTCAGCCTTTTCTCCTTGGAGGATGGAGGATGAGAGGTGACCTGATAGAGGTGTACAAGATAATGCGAGGCATTGATCGCATGGATAGTCAGAGGCTGTTTCACAGGGCTGAAATGGCTAGCATGAGAGGGCATAGTTTTAGGGTGCTTGGAAGTAGGTACAGAGATGTCGGGTAATTTTTTTATGCAGAGTGGTGAGTGCATGGAATGGGATGCTGGCAGTGGTGGTGAAGGCAAATACGATAGAGTCTTTTAAGAGACTCCTGGATGGATACATGCAGCTTAGAAAAATAGAGGGCTATGGGTAAGCCTAGGTAGTTCTATGGTAAGGACATGTTTGGCACAGCTTTGTGGGCCGAAGGGCTTGTATTGTGCTGTAGGTTTTCTGTGTTTCTATGTACCAAGAATCTGCTCTCAAGATATATGAAGTGTTTATACTCAGATTTCAAAAATCTTAAATGATTTGATCATTTAAACTGTCTTATGAAACACAAATCATTGTATTCTTTCACCATTGTGTTAGAACCTATCATAGGGATATTTTGAAATCAATAAAATAATTTAGAACAAGGAACTATGCTAATTTGATCTTAAATATCTTCTGGATCATTTGAGACTACACTTTTAGAAACTAAGCTCTTAAAAACTGCACATTGCATCAACTAAAGCACATTGATTATTTGTAGAAAACTAGAAAGAACTCAAACGTCTGTGAATTGGTAATTATGATCATAATTTCTACTCCTGTTAAGTTCATCTTCATTGCTACAATCGCTGGAACATCTGTGTTGCACCAATTCTGGTCTCTTTCAATTGTCATTAGTTTTAATGATTTTTAATTCTTTTGGCTATGCACCTAATAACTTATCAACTGTAGAATTCTCACCCAAAACTTTATTACCATTCTCACCTTTCTTTTTGTTTATCTTTAAAGTAAGACCAATCTTTTAACCAGCTGTTCTAATTTCCTCTTATCTGGAATCAAAACCTTTTGAAGGTGAGACTTAAACTGATCCAGAAGGTAACGTTATTTAAAGCTTACTTTATCCCTTGAATTTACTACTAGTTAGTTTTAAATGAAGCCTCATGAAATATTTTTAAATTAAATTGGATGATATTATAAGGAGATTTGTTACAGAATAGCTATATTGCTGTAGTTAGTTACTATCAGCAACAATCTAGGAAAATCAGCAATGATAATGGATTTAATGAATAAAGGGAGGTTGTCAGAAACTTTTACTAGTAGAAGTTGCTATTCTCTGGTACTTACCTGATGCAAAATTTACTGCCACTTCCCATCCTATGCTTGTTGCTGAATGAGGACATGAAGAATTGTGAATTACACTTACTGCTGCCATAATCAGCAAACATCCGAACTTCTGTCCTTTTGTGGGGTGTGTTATTTGGAATTTTTTGGGTAAAGATTTTGGAGTGTTATCACATCCCTTTCATCTAGGTGCTCATTAACAGGAATTCCTAATTCTGGAATGACATTTGGTCCCAAGCAAGTCTTTAACTTGAGCAATTCCTCTGCCCCAACTCATATAACACAGCTGCAAACTTGTTAATTACAAATCTCCAGGTCTTAATATTTTTACTTCCAGCAGCTATCTCAACTGTATGCTCACAGTTTTAGAAAAAGGAATTATAACCAATAAGCCTAACATCAGTAGGTGTGGAAAATACTAGAATCTATTTTAAAAGATGCAATTAAATTTTAACTGCATTGAATGAAGTTAGCACTATGTTTATGCAATGAAATCATATTAAACTAATCTTATGGGAGATTTTGTGTTGATGTGATACTAGCCATAAAGGAATTAAAATCTGAAAAAATGCCTACTGGAATTGAATCGAGGACAGTGGAGGCCGATTAACCTTTATTCTTGCCATGTGGTGAAAGGTATGGAGACCACCAGATTTGTGAGACTCATTGGAGGTATTACCTGAAACAATTTGTTGCTCAGGGATGGTTTGATTAGGCCAATTGGAAATGGACACACTGAGGTCTATTGATAATATGCTGAACCAGGGATCCTTTCCAAATAAGAAACTTTTATTTGGTTAGGCAGAAGTTGCAGGTTTATGAAAAGAACAGCCTATGACTGGAAGTAACCTGAGCGCAACATTTGGCTGAGCTGACTAAACTGGCCTGACTCAAGAAAAAAGTAACAAGGCATAAGCTTGGTCTGATGGAAGAGCAATAAAGTAATACTATATTGCATTAGGAGTTTGTGGAGATTCAGTTGGTCAACTAAAACACTCAAAAGCTTCTACAAATGTACATGGAGAGCATTCCGACTGGCTGCCTCGCTACCTCGTATGGGGTGGGGGGGTGGGTACTGCCCAAGATCAAAGTAAGTTGCAGAAACTTGTAAAATTAGTCAGGTCAAACATGGGAACCAGCCTCCATATGATCCATGACATCTTGAAGGAAGGGTGCCTTAGGGTTAGGAATGGTTCATCATTAAGGATCCCTACCGCACAAGAAATGCTCTCTTCTCATTGTTACCATTGGGAAGCAGATACAGACGCCTGAAGACACATGCTCAGCAATTCAGGAACAGCTTCTTCCCCTCTGCCATCCGATTTCTCAATGGACATTGAACCCATGAACACGACCTCACTATTTTTTATTTGGTTTATTTTTGCACTACTTATTTTTAACTTCTTAATATATATATATATATATATATATATATATAAATCTTTTTAATGTAATTCAGTTTCCTTATTTATCACGTTTCATTGTACTGCTGCTATAAAGTTAACAAATATCACAACATATGCTGATGATAAGCTTGATTCTAATACTGCTTGTAGCCTCGTACCCAATCCAATGAGAAGCTGACACAGATCAGCCAGAGCCAACAAAATAGAAAATCTGATCTGCTGATAAGAATGAAACAGCAAACTTTCTGGAGACCAACCAATGCAAAATTGGATGACCCTGCATCGTAATTGTGGAGACCTATGTCCAGATCAAGAGAAACTCCTGGCCAGAATAAGCTCCTGTTCGTAGGTATTACCTTTTATGTTCTTTGACTGTTCAGAGAAGATCAGAAAAATCTAGTGGGTGTGCACACATATATTTAATTTGTTTGACTTGCAATTGTACAACCAATGAAGGTAATTGTCAGTCAGTACAGATTCTCTTTTTGCCTAATCAATTATTTTTTATGAGGGCGAATACCTGAAAGAGTATAGCGTCACAGAGAATTACAGCATAGAAACAGGCCCTTCAGCCCATTGACCCACACTGGCACTATAGCCCTCCATATTCCTGCTATCCATGTACCTATCCAAAATTCTCTTAAAACATTGAAATCTAGCTCCCATGCACCACTTGTCCTGGCAGTTCATTCCACACCCATGACCCTCTGAGTGGACAAGTTCCCCTTAAACTTCTCACTTTATACCCTTAACCCACGACATCTGGTTGTGGTCCCACCCAGCCTCAGTGGAAAACGCCTGCTTGCATTCACCCTATCTATGCCCCTCATAATTTTGTATACCTCTAACAAATCTCTCAATCTTCTATGTTCTATAGAATACAGCCCTAATCTATTCACTATTTCCTTAAAACGCAAGTCCTCCGGACCTGGCAACATCCTTGTAGATTTTCTCTGTACTCTTTCAACCTTGTTTACATCTTCCCAGTAGGTAGGTGACCAAAGCTGTGTACCATGCTCCAAATTAGGCCTCACCTACATCTTGTACATCTTTAACACAACATCCCATCTTCTGTACTCAATTCACTAATTTATGAAAGTCAATGTGCCAGAAGTTTTCTTTATGACCCTATCTATCCGTGACACCACTTACAGTGAATTATAGTCCTGTATTCCCAGATCCCTTCGCTCTACCACACTCCTCATTGCCCTATCGGTCATGCTGTAAAACCTACCCTGGTTGGTCCTACCAAAGTGCAGCTCCTCGTATGTGTCTGCATTAAATGCCATTTTCAGCTCTTTTTTCCAGTTTATGCAGATCCCTGTGCAAGCCATGATAGCCCTCCTTACTGTCCACTACACCCGTAAACTAGGTTCCACTCTACAAATTTGCTGATCTAGTTAACCACATTATCCACATCATCCAGATCATTAATATAGATGACAACCCACAATCCCTGCGACATTGATTAGAATAGTTAAGGAACTCTAGTAAATATGATTATTTGGAATTAAAGATGGCTTTTAATTAGGTCACCAGAAGAGGTGAGTATGCAATATTAAAATAATTGGGATTGGAGGTAACATACTGGCATGGATTGATAGACGGGAAATAATGGGAACCAAGGCATTGATTTTTGGATGGAATGCTGCAAGGGTCAGAGTTTAGGCCCCAGCTGTCACAAAGTATATCAATGATTTGAAGGAGGGAACTAAATGCATCATCTCTCAATTTGTAGACAACACAAAGCCAAGTAGGAGCACGGTACAGGTCCCCCATATTATTGGCAGTTCTGTTTTTGCAGAAATCCTTACATTGGAAAGTTCACAAAATCACTCAATATGATAACCATGCTTCCAGAGTATTCTAATGTGTTGATGAAGATCAATTAACATTTGTTGTCTCTCCTGTCTGGTTCCAAAGTCCCACACTCAATAGACAGTTTTGATAGCATTAAAGTTTTGGTTAATATGTTAGTGTTTCACAAGCATCAATTCAAACAACTCTCTTTAGTGTGCTCCTTTGTAAAACTAACAATTTTTCTTTGAGTCGATCTTGTCTGATTATTGTAGGGAGGTTACATGCAAATAAACTTTTACTTCCAAGATAAAAGAACAATAAGGGGAGGGGGTGTATCTATTAATAGCAACAAACATATGTACAGTATGTATATCAGACTAAGGACAGTGTAATTAAGCAGTGTCCTTAAATTGGACATTTGGAACATGGGGAGGGCTTATGTGAGAAGGAAGGAAAGAGGCTTCCATGAAGTGAGATGAATTACATAACCGGGCAAATGCACGATATTAACTTAAGCTGAAGTTTTGGTGCTATGCTAAACAATGTACCTGTCCCAATTGTCCATACAATGCTATGTTGAAAGTTCAAAGTTTTGAAGATTTTATTGGCCTAAGTAAACAATCAGGCATTCCAGTTCAACAACTAGTGCAGATAGACAAGGATAGTATCTACTTGCACTCACATCATCAAGTTTAATATCTATAAATAGTGGTAATTTTTATATAACCCTGCTGGGAATGTGTTGTTTCATTGTAGAACTTAAGTACTTAGTCTCCTTCGGCTGTATTGAATACCACTTCCTAAGTTACATTTATCTGTTAAATATTTAAAAGGGTTGGATAGCCAGAATTTACTGAATTACTATTAGCTATGGCAGATTTATTATTTTTACACTTTCAACTACAGTTGCAAGGAAAAGTTTGTGAACCCTTTGCAGTTGCCTGGTTTTCTGCATTAGTTACTCATAAAATGTGGCCTGATCTTCATCTAAGTCACAATAATAGACAAACACAATCTGCCTAAACTAATAACACACAAACAATTGTATTTCTTGTCAATACTGAGTACACCATTTAAACAATCACAGTCTAGATGCGAAAAAAAGTATTTGAGCCTCTGGGGCAATGCCTTCTACAAAAGCTATTTGGAGTCAGGTGTTCTGATCAATGAAATGAGATTGGAGGTATGGGTTGTAGAGGTGCCCTGCCCTTTTAAAAAGACACACAGAATCAGGTTGCTGATAGAGTCTGCTCTTTTCAAGAAAGATCTATTTATGTACACCATACCTCGATCAAAACACTTTCAGAGGATGTTAGAAGAATTGTAGAGATGCATGAAGCTGGAAAAGCCTACAAAAGCATTTCTAAAGACTTGAGTGTTCATCAGTCCACAGTAAGAGAAATTGTCTACAAATGGAGGAAATTCAGTACTGTTGCTACTCTCCCTTGGAGTGGGCATCCTATAAAGATCATACCAAGACCACAACATGCAATGCTGATGGAAGTGAAAAGGAATCCAAGGGTAACAGCAAAAGACCCGCAGAAATTTCTGGAACTTGCTAAAATTTTTGTTCCTGGTTCCGCAATAAGAAAAACACTGAACAAGAATGGTGTTCATAGAAGGACACTGGAGGAAGCCACTGCTGTCAAAAAATATTGCTGCACATCTCAAGTTTGCAAAAGACCTTCTGGATATTCCACAATGCTTCTGGGACAAGGTTCTGTGGACAGATGAAACAAAAGTTAAAATTTTTGGCAAAAATGCACACCACTATGTATAGAGGAAAAATGGCATTGCACACCAACACCAAAACCTCATCCCAACCGGTGGATGGAACATCATGGTTTGGGGCTGCTTTGTTGCCTTAGGACCTGGACAGCTTACAATTGTTCAGGGAACAATTAATTCAAAATTGTATCCTGGCATTTTACAGGAAAATGTCAGGATAGCAGTTCTTCACTTGAAGCTTAATGGAAGTTAGATGATGCATCAAGACAATGAACAAATCACAACACATGAGTAAATCAACAACAGATGGTTTAAAATGAAGAAAGTTTGTGTTTTGGAATGACCAAGTCAAAGTCCAGACCTTAACCCAAATGAGATGCTGTGGCATGACCTGAAGAGGCCTGTTCATGCAAGGTATCCCAGAAATATTGATAAACTGAAACAGTTTTGTATGGAGGAATGGCCTAAAATTCCTCCTTACCATCTGATTAGAAGCTACAGGAAATGTTTGGTGGAGGTTATTGCTGCTAAAGGAGGTTCTACATACTTTTCCTGCCTGGACTGTGAATGATTAAACTATGTGTTCAATAAAGACATGAAAAGTACAATTGTTTGTGTGTTATTGGTTTAGGCAGATTGTGTTTGTCCATTATTGTGACTTAGATGAAGATCAGACCACATCTTATGAGTAATCAATGCAGAAAACCAGGTAACTGCAAAGGGTTCACAAACTCTTTTTTGCATCTGCGCTTCCTGGTGTAAAATTGAATCAGAACAAAAGCATGGAAAAATAGCAAATTATTAGGAATATCTACACCAACAAATCTCTTTGATTCAATCTTTTCCCAGACTTGTGAAAGTTAATATTACACAGTCAAAGCCTAAGGTAAGAGTACAAAACTGTTTTCCTTTCCCCAGTGCCTAGTTATATAACTCGACCTTTTGTGAATTTTAAGTTGAAAGCTGCTGTGCTTTTAAAATAAAAACAATCTTTGAGTATCAAGTTTCAAAGTCATTGGAATCACTCAGAGGATAGAGAGCAACAAAATATGAAACAGCTCAAAAGGCCCCTGTCTCCCAATCTGCTCCAGAAGGACAACTACCGTAGATTTCACACTACAGAGCGCACCTGATTAAAAGCCGCTGGCTCTAATTTTAGAAAGAAAATCAATTTTGTACTTGTACAGGCCGCACCGGATTTTCGGCCGCAGGTGTCCCACGTTGTAATATGAGATATTTACACAGAAAGATATTACACGTGAGGATTTTTTAACTTTTAATTAAATCCATATGGTAACATAAACAAATACATATTGCAAATGCTTTTTTTCAAACCGTGCCTGTAACGCGGCTACTTTTAAATATACATACGTATCGGTAACACAAATTACGTTGCGTATACTTTTTTACTGAACAACATTCCAATATCTCCTAACGACTGGTAAAAAATATATATACTGCAGCCTACCAGAAAAAGTTATTGATCGCCTTTAACTTAAAAGCAGCATTTTGGCTCCGCCGCTCCGCCGCTCGCCCCCCGCCTTCCCGTTTATCGCAAACCGGCATTTTCCCACAAGACGCGGCGAAACCGGGTGTGACGTCATAGCATCCTGGGATGTAGTACAGAAAACAAATATAGTTAAAACACTTCTAACTTAGAAATTACTAACAAATGAATTACTAAGCGAAAATATTATAAACTAAATAACTGCCATAAAGGCAGCACAATGCTTTTCTTCGAGTGTTTTCCATGTTGATGAGGGTGAGTACAAATGACTGATTTACAATAATTTAATTGTGAAAGTGCGCTTGATTTATCGTACAATTTCATTGGACCTCTGTGAACTACTCATCAATTTTATTGGTCTACTGTTACGAGGCAAAATGTTTTTGGCGGCATGAAAAAAAATCATGCATTAGCCGCATCGTAGTAAAGGCCGCAGTGTTCAAAGCTGTTCAAAATGTGGGAAAAAAGTAGCGGCTTATAATCCGACATCTACGGTACTTCCTTTGGCAGAACTCAACTTTTATAATATCTAGCTTTCTGTTTTGGATTTTAAATTGGTTTCTAAATTGCCTAGGCATTGACAGTTGGCATAGAAATACATTATTTTTACAATTTACTACTTTAAACTCAAAGACTCAAAGCAAACAAAACGGATATTATTTGTCTGTCAACAGGGCTCTTAATGCATTTAACATTGCTGATCCTTAAGGAAACTTCAAAACAATGTGATTTGTATTTTGGTGGGTTTTTTTCGATTTAGAGTTCCTACAGTTTCCATTTAATAGGAACCTGTGATACTTAACAAACTATATGTTTGCATCATTTTCTAGCTCACCTTTGTTAAAATGTCTTTGGAAATTTCAGTTCATTTCCTTTCATAATATGCTCTCTGTCCGTTAATGTAGTACTCTGAGATTCTGAGTAAAGTTAGAGAAATCACTGATTTAAATCCCCATCCTACCACATTGGTGCATTACCCATCAATGCCATTTCACAAAATTTGTGCACCCAAACTCATTTGATAGTCTGTTTCCCCTTTTGCTATGTCTTTTGAAGGAGATTGATAGCTTGTAACTGTTATTGGATATTTTTGAAACAGTCAAAGCATAGAATACAAATAAAAACTGCTGTTAAAAATCTTTATTAATGTAGAATCATGCTTCAAATCATGGCAGAGGTACAATAAAAAATGACAGTTGAAACTGAAACATTGAGAACAAATGTCTGAAAGGGATTTTATTTTTAGAAAGAGCAGGAGAAATTTATAGTGGTGGCCGAGAATACCAGTCCAGATAAGCCGGGGTACAGTTACCAGCAAAGGAATGGGGATGAAAGTGATAGCCAAAAGACTGGGAAGTTCAGGAGGAAGGGTCAGAAGGTTGCAGTGAGGGATGAAGCTAAGGCACTGGTATAAGTTAACCAAGATAAGAATTATAGATGTATGTCATCTGGGGATTCAGTACAGGCAAAGATAGAGATGTCAGGCAAGTAAGAGTTAATACATAAGAGAGTACTGCACTGTAAATTTGGGTGATCTGACATTTAAAAGTAATGTGATCCCAGCAATTTTTGTTATTTCAAAAATAAACCTTATTTATATAACAGAAAATGATCATTGCATTCTTCACATAAATGAAATGTCATCATGTTAATATATTCTATGTATACCACCCATGGGGACTCTGAACAATAATGTTGGCAGGAAGGAGTTGGAAGTTGATTATCTAAGTTCCTTTCTCTGGGATAAACTTTGGGATCATCATCTGAGGAAATAAAATCCAGGCAGGATTTTATAGGTATTGGGAGAATAAAAATTAAAAAGTCATGGAACTGAAACATTTTATCTTTCTCCACACCTGCTATTCTTCTGGGCATTTTCAGTAATAGGCTTTCTTTATTTTAGATTCCCAGCACCTGCTGTTTCTTACTTTAAAAATAAATCTTTAGTTTAAAAAAAAAGTTTACAGTGCTGTCGAATTGGGGGCAAATGTGGGGCATAATGACATTGAAACAGGAGCTAAAGTAAGCCAGGTGTTCCATTCAGCATGTTCCATGATGTTATGGCACGGCAACAATGAATATAGAATTGAGACAGCTTTTTATAAACAAATAAAATATTTATTAAACACTGCTCAATAAAAAACCAAAAGTAAACAAACAACTAACTTAACTGGAAGTTAACTGTTATGCGGCAACTTGAACAGTTCTTAAAGTGATAAATGCGAACACAGTTCTTAAAGCGATAAATATAAAAGTCCAAATAATTTACACAGTCAATTAGGAGAGACTTTCCTGAATTAATGAATTCCTCGATGACTTGACGTTACTGCTGATCTCAGCCAAAATATGCCTTGCCCGAAGGATTTACAACAAAGGAAATAAAATGGCTTAAAGGCACTGACCTTTGCCTGGCGAAATGCTGAATCCAGCTTTTTCTGCTTTCACAATGCAGGAGCTGTCTCGGATGCAGGTTACTACCTTCTGAATGAGGATTCAATAAGGTCGATCCATTGACGACACCAACTTCACTCGATCCTTTGGGTTTTACGTACTTCAATAAATTCTTCACTCTCCAACTGGACTAAACTTGCAGTATTGTAGTAAAACTGCTGGCAATAACCTTTGAGACTTAAGACAGAAAGTAAAACTCCACTTTAAAACAAAACTGTGTCATGAGACGAATACACATCATAACAGAGTCACTGATGAATTAAACAACAAACTGACCTGCGTCACAACAAGGCTTTCCCCTTTTATACCTGTTGAAACAGGCCATTACCTGACCTCTCACTGGCGGGAAATTACATCACCCCACCATCACAAGACCATTTCATCATGTTCGTAAGACAGCCACAAGATACCCACGGAGTATGTAGCAATGATTTGTACATTCTATCATTCTCTGTCTCTGTACCACACTCCACAGTCTCTCTTCCTGTCCTTTGAGGCCTTTTGCATCTAGTAATCTATTCGGAATCTCTAACTATTTGCAGCAATTTGGCATCTACCACCTCATGGCAGAGAATGTCACAGATTTACCAGCCTCTGAAAGATGAAATTCATTATCTTGCCCCTAAATTTCTTCATATCCTGAGACTACAAGACCTGATTTCGGTTTGAGAAAATATACTTCCTTTATAGAGCCTGGCAAAGTTCTGTACATGATCTCCTCTTGCCCTTCTGACCATGAGCGAATAAAGGTCCTGAAGACCCAATCTCTCATTGCCTGACAGTCCTGTCTCTCTAAGAATCAGCCTGATGAACATTTGCTGCACTCCCTCCATGGCAATTATATCCTTCAATCAAAACTGTTGTCAGTGTTACAGATGTGGACTCACTAAGTTTCCACGTAATTGTAGTAAGGAATTCTTGCATCTACACTTATGCAAAGAAGGCTAAAAAAACTAGTTGCCTTCTTAACAGCTTCCTGTATCTACCTTTCAGTGGTCCAGATACAAGGAAACGCAGATCACTTTGAGTATCAAGTCTAAAATCATCACCATTTAAATTATATTCTGCCATTGTTTGTCATACCTGACTAGTTATCCACCATATGCTGCATTTAGTATGATTTTGCTGCCTGACTTGACTTGTCTAAGCTGCCTTGAGCCCCTTTGATTCCACCTCACAAATCAACCCATTAAATAGTCATTGGCAAACTTAGAAATATTACATTCATTTCTCTCATTCAATATGATGTATTTTTTAGGCCCAAGAACAGAGGCTGGTCATTGACACTGGTTTCTTCGAAAAAAATCCTTATTTTCGATAGGATTTTGACTTCCTAGCATTTCTGGGGGCTTACTCACATCCTCTTCAATGAAAATGGAGGCAAAATGTAACAATGGCACAGTAGCATAGTGATGAGCACAACGCTTTGCAGAACCAGCGATCTGGGTTCAATTCCCAACACTGCCTGTAGGAGTTTGTACGTTCTCCCCGTGACCATGTGGATTTCCTCCAGGTGCTCTGGTTTCCTCCCACAGTCCAAAAGCATACTGGTTGGTAGGTTAATTGGTCATGATAAATTGTCTCATGATTATGCTAGGATTAAATTGAGGGATTGTTGGGAAGCATGGCTCAAAGGGCTGGAAGGGCCTATTCCTTGCTGTATGTCAATAAAAAAATCAAATGCTTCTTTATTCTTGTTACGTATTCAGGCAACAATAAATATATGCGAGTTAGGCAAAGGTTTTTATAACAAATAACACGTTTATTAAACACTGAAAACAAACCCCCCAAAAGTAAACAAACACTAACGTAACCGGAAAACAGCTGCTGTGCGGCAACTTCACAGTTCTTAAACCGGTATTGAAAAAAAACAGTTCTTTAAAGCGGTATGCCGAAAGTTCAAAATGCTCACAGTCCATTTAAAAGGAGAGACTTTTTAAGGCGATTTAAATTCTCTTCCACGTCGTTGTCCTTCGATCCCCGGCGTCGAACTCTTCCCACGTAGAATTTTATGAAACGTAACGGTTTAAAGGCACTGACCTTTCCTTCCACACTCTGTCCTCAATCTCCTGCTATCCCAGCAGAGATTAACACGAGAACAGTCAACAAAATCCTTCCGAATGAGGATCACACAAGGTCGAACTTTCCACCATCGAAATTCGATTCTCCTTGATCTTTAACTCCCAAACTGTTATCTTCACTCTCCACAGTAAAGAAACTGCTGGCAATGACCTTTTAAACTTTAGGCAATAGATAAAACTTCATTTTCCAACTAAACTGCGTCATCACATTAAATCGCGCAGTGGCATGAAGTCAACTTGGCAAATCCAGCCACGAACTGCCTGGCCAAATCCAGCCACAGGGTGGGTCTTCCTTTTATAACCTGTAAAAAAAAACTGTCACATGACCTCTACTGGCGGGAAAATGACATCACTCCACCATCACAAGACCATTACCTCAAGTCCAGTATAACTTCAACCCCAGTCACGTGACAAGGGTACGTAACATTCTTCATTATAAAATACCTCATTTCTGACTGTAGGGACATCTTTATTAATCTACTTCTTTGGAAGCCTTTAAAGTCTACTTTTATTTTCCTTACAGGTTTACTCTGATTCTTCAGTTCTGCCACCTTAAATCCATATCTTCGTCTATTTCTGACAATTCTGAGCTAGTCCCAGTACTCAGACTTGAGATTGACTTTGGAAATTTTATATTACTCCTGTTTGGATCTGATTCTATCTTTACCTACTTTTGTTAGCCATGTCAAAATAGGCCATGGTTTCCTTAAGGGAAAATCTTGCCTAACAAATTGGAATTCTTTGAAGAAATAATGAACAGGATAGACAAAGGGGAATCTTTGTGTACTTGGACTTTCAGAAGGTCTTTGTCAAGGTGCCATATATGAGGGTCCTTAACAAGTTAAGAGCCCATGGTATTACAGGAAAAATACTAGCATGGCTGATTGGCAGGAGGCAATGAATGGGAATAAAGGGAGCATTTTCTGGTTGGCTGCTGGTGTTCCACTTTGTTGGTGTTGGAACTGCTTTTTACGAAATATATCAATGATTTTGAAGTAGGAGTTTATGGTTTTTAGCCAAGTTTGCAGACGATATGAAGATAAGTGGAAGGATAAGTAGTGTTGAGGAAACAGACAGGCTGCAGAAGGACTTAGACAGATTAGGAGAATTGGCAAAGAAGTGGCCGATGGAATACAGTGTCAGGAATTGTATGGTCATGCACTTCTGTAGAAGTAATAAAAGCATAGATTATTTTCTAAATGTAGAGAAAATTCAAAAACCTGACGGTGAAAAGGGATTTGAGAGTCCTCGTGCAAATTCCTGAAAGATGAATTTGCAGGTTGAGTTGGAGGTGTGGAAGGCAAATTCAATGTTAGCATTCATTTCAAGAGGATTAGATTATAAAAGCAAGGGTGTAATGTTAAGGCTTTATTAGGTGCTGGAGTATTGTGAACAGCTTTGGGTTCCTTATCTAAGAAAGGATGTGCTGGCTTGGAGAGGGTCTTGATAGAGGAGATGTGAGGGTGATATTTCCTATGGTGGGGGAGTCCAAGACCAGAGGACACAGCCTCAGAATAATGTCCATTTAGAATAGAGCTGAGGAGGAATTTCTTTAGCTAGAAATGGTGAATCTGTGGAATTCGTTGCCACAGGCAACTGTGGAGGCCAGATCATTGTATATATTTAAGTCAGAGGTGGATAAATTCTTGATTTTCACGGCATAAAAGGCAGGAGATTGGGGCTGAGAGCAAAATGGATCAGCCATGATGAAATGGTGGAGCAAACTCGATGAGCCAAATAGCCTAATTCTGCTCGTATATCTTATGGTCTTACACTCGTGCTGCTTTTCTTTTTGTAGTTTTAGGCCAGAAATGAATACATAACTTCTTGCAAATCTCAAATATTTTAAATAATAGGAATAAAGGCTCCTGCTGAAGGGGCTCAGCCTAAAATGTTGACTGAACTCTTTTCCATAGATGCTGCCTGTCCTGCTGAGTTCCGCCAGCATTTTGTGTGTGTTGCTTGGATTTCCAGCATCTGCAGATTTTCTCTTGTTTGTGATTAAATATTAGCTATTGCCTTTGTGCTGTTTTGTCTTCCAATCTATCGTGGCAAAGTTATACATGATAACTTCATAGTCTCCTTTGTTTAGATTCAGGACTAAACTACATCACTTTCCATGTTATTGGTAATCAAAAGTTCAGAGGTATTGTACATGCATACTTTGATGATTTTAAAAAATGAACCGTTGACATTCTATCATGTGATGTTCACTCTTCCTCGAAGGACTCTGCATTACACAATTATTAACCACCCCACTCTTTACACAGTGCACAATCTAGAATAAGAAATTACTCAATCCATTGATTCCTAGTGCGTTCCTGATTATTCTGGTCTAAGATAAAACATTCTGTACACAGTCCAGCATTGACCCTCCAATATTATTGTTAATTTGGCACAACCAGTCTGTTTGTGGATTGAAGTTAGCCACATGATTTCTTGCATGTCCTATTTCTCATTTGTTGCCTTCCCTTATATTGTCACAATTGTTTGGGGGAATATAGCCAACTCTCGCCTATAACTTTTCTGCCCCTTAGCGAATTTTAGTTCAATGTAGCCTGATTCCGTTTCTTCATTTTCCAAGCAAAATAACTAAGTTAATACTTCTTTAAAAAATCAAATACTGTAGCAGGAAAATAAAGGCTGTTGGGCAGAAACTATTTGGAATTGGAAATTTCTTTCTAGAGAAAACTTGGGCATCAACCCAACAATAACTTACCAGGCTTACTTTCATTCTAAATTGTTTTAAAGCATTTGATGAAATCTTTATAGCATACAAACTAAACCTAACTCAGCCTTCTGCTAACATATTGAATGGCCATAAGGCATTGTACTGGAGCGGTACTGTAGAAAAATTGATGGAATTTGGCACTACATCATTGAAGGAAATATCAGGGCAGATGACCAAAGGTCTGGATAAAGAAGAAGGAGGTATTTATAAATTTAATAACGTAGATGTGGTTAGAAAGGTATGGAAGTTTAGGATTAGGATTTCCAGAGTTTAGAACTAGGACAGTTGAAAGAAAAAGTTCTAAAAAGGGAGCAATTAAAAATAGAAATTCACAGCACACACTCAGGAAAGAGATCTAAAAGACTTCAATTGAATAAGGTTGCCAAGAGTTCACAAAAAAAAAACTGAAAACAAAGATGACGTTCTTTAATGTGAGGAAGTGGTTAAGTAGGAGCTCAAGTAGGTATGGTTGGTGATCATGGTTGGAATGAATTCAAATGCAGGTTAGCAGAGTCTGGATAGTCTAAAGCATAGAAGCTGACAAGAAGCTAACACAGAGGCTGAAAAGGAACACATGGAACAGCCACTTATAGTGAGTTTCACATAGATGAGTTGGGGCAGAAGTAGAGTCAAGTGATATACTGTAACAGAAGCGGGTGTATTCAGTTTTAGTGAAGGTGTGAAATGTGATCAAAGACTTGGCAATAAATCAGACATTTCCAAGTTTCCTAGGAGGGCAAAGGTGGCCAGGGAACAGAGGATGTGGTGAAAACCGAGAAATGATCCTTTCAGTCCTCCTTAAACTCAATAATGTAACAGTTCTTCACCCCTACTGGGACATAGGCTGTTGACAGTAGCTCACCTGAGTCCTCTGTTCTGTAGGCACTGGTGTAGCTCTGGGCTTTTACAGGATGGGGTTGCTATCACCATGCCCAACCCTCTCCTTTCACAACCAGACTTGGGACCATCCATGGTAGAGCTGTAACAGTTCTACTCATACAATATATAGAAATGATACAATGAATTTGAGACCGAGAATGGTTTAGAGAAATGTGAGCAACAGTAAAGTCGAGTTATTGTCATATACACAAGTAAGTGTATGCATAGATGCTTACTTGCAGTAACATTACAGATACATAGCATCTTATAAACAGCATTTAGAAGAAAAACATATTAAACATAATTATGCCCAAGCTTATGAGAAGGAACAAAATTAGAACAAAACAAAAAGTCTATTTGAGTGCAAAGAAATCAAAGTAATTATAGAGTTGTTAAATTGTAACAACATAGTTAAATTGTGATTAGGGTTTTGCAACTGGATATTCAACTTCCTCATTGTCAGACCTCAGTCAGAGAGGATTGGTAATAGCGTCTAGTTGCTGACCATCAACACAGGTACACACTAAGCTTCTGTGCTTCGCCTCCTTCTGTAATTTTTAGATACACATGACTGTGTGGCTAATTACAGCTCCAATGTCATCTTCAAATTTGCAGAAGATATTACTGCTGTTGGACGAATCACTGGTGTTGATGAGTCAACTTACTGGAGTGAGAGAGATCAACTGTATGAGTGGTCCCGCAACAACAACCTCTTGCTCAATGTCAGCAAAAGTGAAGTGCTGATTGTTAACTTCACGAAGGGGAAAGAGGATGAACATACACCAGACTACATTGTGAGATGGGTGATGGAATGAATCAGCAGCTTTAACTTCCTGGATGTTCAATCTTGAGTAATAGATTAAAATAAGTGAAGTAGTGTTTATAATCTGTTGTTAACTATTGTTACATACCCGTGGGTATCTTGTGCCTGTCACATGACCATGATGTAATTGAAGCTATGCTGGGCATGATGTAATGGTCTTGTGATGGTGGAGTGATGTAATTTTCCCGCCAGTGAGAGGTCATGTGATAGTTTTTTCAACAGGGTATAAAAGGAGAACCCCTCCCTGTGACACAGGGTAGTTCGTGGTTGAATTCGCCAGTGACTCCGTTCTGCTGCGTATTTGATGTTATGACGCAGTTTTGTTTTAAAGTGGAGTTTTACTTTCTGCCTTAAGTCTCAAAGGTTATTGCCGGCAGTTTTGCTACAATACTGCCAGTTCAGTCCAGTTGGAGAGTGAAGATTTATCGAAGTTCGGGAAGCTGAAGGATCAAGGAAAGTTGATGTCGACGGTGAAACAGGTTCGACCTTGTTTGATCCTCATTCAGAAGGAATTAGACATCTGTACCCACGTTAGTCCCTGCTGTAACAGCAGAAAGGACTGGGGCAGTGAATTTTGTCAAGGAAAGGTCAGTGCCTTTAAGCCATTTTATTTCCTTCTTCGTAAATCCTTTGATCAAGTCATACTTTGGCTGGGATCAGCAGTAACGCCACAAAATAGAATTTATTACCTCAAGGTAAGTCTCTCCTAAGCGACTGTGTCAAACATTTGGACTTTCGCGTTACTACTTTTAAGAACAGTTTTTGCATTATCGCTTTAAGAACTGTTTGAGCTGCCGTATAGCAGCCGACTTCCGGTTAAGTTAGTCGTTTGGTTATTTTTGGGTTTTTTTTAGCAGTGTTTAATAAATGTTTTATTTGTTTTAAAAAACCTGTCTCAATTATATATTCATTATTGCTGGATCATAACATATGATAAAATGTCTCAGTGCTTAATTAATCCATCATGCTTAAATTAAAAACAATTTTTTCTTTGCAATTCTGTAAACTGAGAAGCACGTGGATTAATCTTTCAACGGCGTGGATAAGGTAGATCTGTCTTCCATTGGCGACTGAAGAATTCCAGTTAACTTTGTTTGAGATTCATGAGATCAGAGAAAGTCAGATGTTCTTGCAAGAATTTACTACTCTGACACTTGCAAGTAGTTGTGGGATGTATGAGATTTTACAAATTCTGTTTTCAGACAGGTTGTAGCACCTGACTGGCAGTTCAAATAACAAACTGTGTGACAATTCTTTATCGAAAGGCTGGAGGAACTCAACAGGCCAGGTAGCATCTATGGAAAAGAGAAGCGGGATGATAAAGGCTCTTGGTCCAAAACATCCACTGTTTACTCTTTTCCATAGATGCTGTGGCATTTTGATAGTGAATTGTATTGGATTTCCAGCATCTGCAGATTTTCTCGTGTTTAACAATTCACTATTTTGCTTCTTGCATGAACCCTGATTTTGCTTTATATTTGATTATATTGGGAAATATTAGAGAAGTAACATAATGGGTATTAATGCTATGGATGAACAAAAACATCAATAATACAAATAGGACAACAAAAATCGGAGCAGGAAATTGTACCCAATATTTAAGTTGAATTCAGTGTTATTGTACTGTTTGGGCTTTGTGACCTAATGGTAATTGGTCTAATCATCAAGGCTAAGGCTCTACAATTAACTGCCAAATAACAACCTACAAATCACTTCAATTAAAATGACTTGCAAACAACAACTGATGTGGAGTATGTGGACCAATTAGTGGTTACAAGGCTGAATCATGTAGGGCATACAGGCTGATTAACTACATTTTCAAGTCAAGAGGTTGCTTTGCTGTGAACAGGGAAAATGACAATTTCTGCCAGGTGACTAACCAGGAGAAAATGGCCTAGGAAAGACTAGCTTCTTTCCAGATCATTTCACATGGCCCAGACATTTTTCTCTGTAGCAGGTTGTTGTTCTCTAATTAGCAATAGTAGGACATACAAAACAGTAGAAAATGCCAATATTATTAAAAAACACTCAAACATAGCAGTTAGCATGATGTTATTACAGCTCGGGGTGTCTGAGTTCAGAGTTCTTTTCCTGCATCCTCTGTAAGCACGTTTGTATATTCCTTCCCATGAGTGTGTGGAGTTTCTCTGGGTGCTCTGGTTTCCACCCCCCCACCCCCGACAGTCCAAAGATGTTGTGTGTGGTTGGTCATTGTAAATTGGCAGTGATTAGGCTGGGGTTTGCTGGTCAGCAAGGCTGGAAGGGCCTGCCCCATGCCATAATAGAATAAATAAGCAGGTAGGAACACATGAGGTATTTGAGGCGTCTAAAAAACACAAGAGAACAGTTAAGAAAGAAATTGAGAGATAAAAGAAGGCATGAGGTTGCTCTAGCTGACAAAATGAAGGAGAGTGTTAAGGGATTTTACAGATATGTTAAGAGCAAAAGGACTGCAAGGATCTTAAACGGAATTCTTGCATCTGTATTTACTTGGGAGATGGACGCAGAGTCTGTAGAAGTGAGGCAAAGCAGTAGCGAGGTCATGTCGCAGTCTTGAGGAAAGTTAGTGTGGACAAATCCCCAGGGCCTGACAAGATGTTCCCTCAGATCCTGTGGGAGGCAAGTGCAGAAATTGCAGGGGCCCTAGCTGAGGTATTTAAATCATCCTTAGTGACAGGTGAGGTACCGGAGGAATGGAGGATAGCTAATGTTGTCATGCTGTTTAAGAAAAGCTGTAAGAATAAACCAGGAAATTATACACCGGTGAGCCTGGGGAAAGTTATTGGAAGGTATTCTAAGAGACTGGATATATAGACAGAAATTAATTAGGGATAGTCAATATGGCTTTGTGGGTTGTAGGTCAGATCTAACCAATTTTATAGCTTTTTGAGGATATTACCAGTAAAGTTGATGAAGGCAAGGCAGTGGATGTTGCCCACATGGACTTCAGAAAGGCATTTGACAAGGTCCCAAATGGGAGGTTGGTCAAGAAGGTTCAGTCACTTGGCATTCAAGATTAGGTAGTAAATTGTATTAGACATTGGTTTTCAGGAGAAGCCAGAAAGTGGTAGTAGGTGGTTGCCTCTCTGACTGGAGTCTGTGCCTAGTGGGGTGCCGCAGGAATTGGCACTGGGCTTTTGTTGTTTATCACCTACATCAGCGATCTAGATGATAATGTAATTAATTAAAGCAGCAAATTTGTGGATGACACCAAGGTTGTGGGTATAGTGGAGGGCGAGGAAGACAATCAAAGCTTGCAGTGGGATCTGAACCAGATGGAAAAATGGGATGAAAAATAGCAGATGGAATTTAATGCAGACAAGTGTGAGGTGTTGCACTTTGGGAGGACCAACCAGGGTAGGTCTTACACAGTGAGCGGTAGGGCTCTGAGGAGTGCAGTAGAACCAAGTGATCTAGGAATATAGATCCATAATTCACTGAAAGTGATGTCACAGGCAGATAGAGTCATAAAGAGAGATTTTGGCACTTTGGTCTTCATAGACCTAAGTATTGAATACAGGAGCTGGGATGTTATGTTGAAGTTGGTGAGGCCTAATTTGGAGTATTGTGTGTAGTTTTGGTTGCCTTCATAAAGGAAAGATGTAAGTAAGATTGAAAGATTACAGTGAAAATTTACAAGGATGTTGCAAGGACTGGAGGACCTGAGTTATAAGGGAAAATTAATTAGGTTAGAGCTTTATTCCCTAGAGCATAGAAGATTAGGGGGGACATTGATAGAGGTACCCAAGATTATGAAGGGTATAGATAGAGTTAATGCAAGCAGGCTTTTTCCACTGAGGTTTGGTGAGTCTACACCTATACGTCATGGGTTAAGGGTGAAAGGTAAAATATTAAAGGGGAACATTCACTCAGAGGGTAGTGAGATTGTGGGATGAGCTGCCAGCACAAGAGGTGGATGTGATTTCAATTTTGATGTCTAAGAGAAGTTGGGATAGGTTCAGTACATGGATGGGAGGCTATGGAGGGCTGTGGTCTGGGTTGATGGGCCTAGGTAGTTTAAGTGGATTGACATGGACTAGATGGGCTGAAGGGCCTGCTTCTGTTATGTAGTTTTCTATGACTCAAAATAAAATTACAGTAATGTGGTGCTGGTAATAATTTATAACATAAAACTTGTGCTGTGTATTTAAAAACTTGCTGAGAATTCAAGTAATTTATGGATTAGTGTCTTTTAATCTGTGCTGGCTGATTGCTTCAGTCCAGCCTATTTCTAAATTTCAGCTAACAGTTATTGCTTATACTCATTTGCCATTGTAAGTTTTTATCTGATTATAACCATCTGATTGTGGAGGACTTTTTGATTTCTTTTGTTCAGTGAGGTGATTAGAAGTTTTGTTTTACAAAAATAAATCAAATCACTTTGCACACATGATGACACATAATAAATAAAACCCTGCTGGCAGAGTGACTGGACAAATTTGTTACTTCAAGCACTCTTTTATCTCCAACCTTTCATTATAATCAGTTAAACAGACTTGAATGGGTATTGTCAGCCACTCCAGGTGAACAATATTTATTTCTATCAAAAAGTACGTATCTCCTTTCAGAAAAACAGAAACAGGAACAACTGATACATCATCATCCTTCTGACACTCCTGACAGCACCTCTCTCAGGACACTTGCACTGAAGGAGAAAGGTTTGAGGTGAGTCCTACGGGGAACTTAAGAAAAAATCTATAGAAGGCCAACAGCAGATATAGCTGCACCTGGAAAGGGAGGGGGAAGTGGTGGAGGAATATCTGATGATTATGTGCAAGGCTTCATTACACTAGAAACCCTTGAACAAAATGAAGATGAAGAAGATAGGCACAGTACATAAATTATTCAGTGATCTGTAATTTTATTATTTGTCTTATAAGCTAAAGGAAAACTCCAGGAAAAAAAATGAAGATACCTGCTTGACATCCCCTTGGATGTTCTGCATACAATTTTGTTTGCCTGTCTCCCTTAGCAGTCTATTCTATAACCCTTTATGTTTGATTGATGATTAAAACTGTATCTTTATACCCTTTCTTGTATTCTTCCTAGTACCATTCACTGGGATTGCAAATATACTCTATATGTTAGTCATTTGAAGTGTTTAAAACTGAAAAGAAAGAAGTTTTTGCAATTTTGTTGCTAAGGTCATAAATGACTCCCTGTGACTACCTGGGTTTCCTCTGGGTGCTCCAGTTTCCTGTCTGGTGGGATACTATGATTATTGGTCACATGGGTGTAATTGGGAAGGGCAGGCTCACTGGGTCAGAAGGGCCTGTTACTATGTGGTATTTCTAAATAAAAATAAAAGTGATTGTGTTTATGGAAGTGAAATCTGCCATTCAGTTTAATATCAAAAACTTTTCTAAGTGATAAGGGATGTAATGGGAGACAGTGTGGTTAGGCATCCATACTATTCTCTGAGCCAGAAGTTAGTACTGCCTGCACAGTACTGGAGCTATAGACCTTTGGGGGGGGGCGGGGTGTGTATGTGTGTGTGTGGGGTGGGGGTAGAGCAGTTTTCAATGGGATGGTATGATGCATTTGTCCAGATGCTGTGTGAGAATCAGCAACATCAGAGTCTGCTGGGAAGGGGTTGTATGAACAAATGCATGAGGAATCGTCCGCTTAGAGTCAGACTAGAGAAAAGATAAAGCTACAGGCAAAGTCAAAAGTTGAGTTTATTTTCTTAATCAGAAGTACCATGTACATGCAGGTACAATGATAAGCTTTCTGCAGCATCACAGCTACGAAGTATCAGAGGTAAAACATTAAAAAAAACACAAGTTGTACAAAATTGCATAAGAAAGAACACATTTAGAGCAATAACAAAACAAAGCCCACTGTAGTGCAAAGTTGTCATGGTGTTGCTGCACTGAGGTAGTGATTAGACTGAAAGCTCTTTAATGGAATGCTTGCAGCTTTTATATAAAGAAATAGACGAATAAATGGCAATGTAGACACAAGTGGATAGGATGTAATAGAAACCTGGTTGTAAAGTGAACAAGGTTGGGAATTAAATATTACAAGACACTTGAAAGGAATAGGTAAATTGGAAAAGGAAAAATGTGATTTTGTTCTTTTCGATGACAGAGGATTGTTTGGGTGGAGTTTATAAACATCTGGAAGACAAAACACTGATCGAAGCATTCTATAGGCCACCAAGTAATTTTGGTAATGCATGAGATTAGGTGAGTTAGAGGCAAAATGTGGGTAATAATCATGATCAATTTTGATCTTCTGTAATATACATCCAGGACAAACTCATGGAGTGAATACCAGCTGGTTTTCTTGTTCAGGATGTTGAGGAAACAACCAGAGGATAATAATATGTTAGGTTTGCTATTATGTGATGCAAAATGGTACATTAATGATTCTGTAGTTAACAAGCCTCAAGGGAAGAGGGGCCCGGAAATGGGCCAGAGGACCTGTTTCTGTTCTATGAATATTATTCTAGGATTCTATGATGCTATGAAGGGATCATAATATGACAGTATTTTTAAATCAAATAATACATAAATTAAAACTAATAAATGTCCCTTTAAGGCACAAAATCCTAACAAGACAAGCTTATCCTCATTCACTATATTCTATAATATCCAACATCAACGAGCGGTCACAGATAATCACTGGTAAACAGTGGCTAGCAAAATTGAGACTGACATGATCAAACAGAAATCCACACCTTCATGGTACTTCTGTTGAGGAGTTCAATGGATCAATGGGGAATTGCCAATGTTTCCCAGAAAACAGTAACTTAATGCCTCAATGACCTACTCAAAGTTCACTTCTATTATGAGTAGCTGATAATCTTCAGTATGTTGCTTCTTTCATTTGGTGGCTGTCTTTTAGTGACTACTGACATCTTGACAGCCCTTAATGTCTTGCTTCAGTGATTCAGCAAAATGTAAACCAAGAAAATTTTATCAGCATCTCATTAAAATTTACCAATGAAGAAACTGGATCTTTCATTGATTTCTTGATTTGAACCTCCAGAGATTCAATTGAATCGGCAAGTGCCACTGAAATTGAAAAGGATAAAGAGAAAATTCAGAATCATCCTAAAAAATAAGGTTGGATTTGGGAAACAACAGGATCTATGAACTTCTCAACCTGTCTTCCAGCGTACCATTCTTTAGCTTATATAAACAGGATTAATTGATCCCCTGCCTTGAATGTCAGATGCCATTACTGTGTATGATTTAGTAACATTCAAAAAAGATACATAAAATGTTGTTAAAACTCTTGCACTTGGAAAGCACCTTTATATTTCAATACAATGGAACACTTCAGCAGTCACAGTGAACATAGCTCTCAAAAATAACAGTACAATAAAGACTACCAGAAGTTATTTTTGGGAGGTGGGGGAGAGATATGTGGAAAATGAATTATGTAAAGTGGTGCAGAGGTAAAATTTAAACCCTGTTGAATGGTGGAGCAGGAACGGGGGTGGGGGGCAAAAGAGCATATTCCTACTTTTTTAATGTTAGGGCGGATGTGGAGAGGGTGCTTCCTATGGTGGGGGTATCCAGAAGTAGAGGACACAGACTCAAAATTGAGGGGGGACCCTTTAGAACAGAGAGTCAGGGAGGATCTTTTAGCTAGAGAGTAGTAAATCTGTGGAAAGCTCTGCCACAGGCTGCAGTGGTGGCCAAGTTTGTGCATATATTTAAGGTGGAAGTTGATCATTTCCTGATTGGTCAGGGCATCAAAGGATATGACAAGAAGGCAGGTGTATGAAGTTGATTGGGATCCGGGATCCGCCATGATGGAATGGCAGAGCAGACTCGATGGGCTGAATGGCCTAATTCTGCTCCTATGTCTAATGCTCTTATGGTCTTTCGGCACCAGAGATTACTCTTCTGCTTCTCTTTGCAAAAAGAGCTAAGTAATACATCTTATTCATCTGGGAGCACAAACAAGGGCTCTGCTTAGCCCTTCAAACAACAGTAACATCTCTGCAAGAGTATTTTTCACTGAGCATTGTAGTGGAGTTACAGTTTAGACTTTTGTGTTTTGTGTGTTGGGATGAGTTTTTAAGAGTCAAAAAAAAGTACAGCACAGAAACAGGTTTTTCAGGCCAAACCATTTAAACTGCTTACTCCCATTGCGCTGTACTGGGACCATAGCCCTCCATACCCCTACCATCCAAGTACCTATCAAAACTTCTCTTAAACATTGAAATCGATCTCATATGCACCACTGGTGCAGGCAGCTCGTCCACACTCTCACAACCTTCTTAGTGAAGAGGTTTCCCCTCATGTTCCCCTTAAATGTTTCACCTTTCATCCTTAACCCATGACTTCCAGTGTAGTTTCACCCAACCTCAGTGGAAAAAGCCTTTACCCTAACTATACCTCTCATAATTTTGTATACCTCTGTCAAATCTTTTGTATACCTCAATCTTCTACATTCCAAGGATTAAAGTCCTAACCTATTTAGTCTTTCCTTATACTGCAAGTCCTCCAGATCCAGCAATATCCTTGTAAATTTTCAACCTTACCTACATCTTTCCTGTATGTAGGTGATCAAAACTGTACACAATACTCCAAATTAGGACTCATCAATGTCTTATACATCTTCAACATAACATCCCATCTCCCATACTCAATACATTGATTTATGAAGGCCAATGTGCTAAAAGATTTATGACAGTATCTACATGTGATGCCATGTTCAATGAATTATGGACCTATATTCCCTTTGTTCTATCACACTCCTCAGTGCCCTACCGTTCACTGTGTAAGACCTACCTTGACTGGTCCTACCAAAGTGCAGCACCTGGCACTTGTCTGCATTAAATTCCATCTGCCATTTTTCAGCCCTTTTTCCAGCTGGTCCAGATCCCGCTGCAATCCATGACAGCCTTCCTCATTGTCCACTATGTGGCCGATCTTGGTGTCATCTGCAAATCTGCTGATCCAGTTAACCACATTATTATCCAGATCATTGATATAAATGACAGACAACCACGGACGCAGCACCGATCTCTGCGGCACTCTGCTAGTCACAGTATCCAGTCAGAGGCAACCATCTACTACCACTCTCTGGCTTCTCCCACAAAGCCAAAGTCTAATCCGATATACTACCTCATCCTGAATGCCAAGCGATTGAAACTTCTTGACCAACCTTCCATGCGGGATTTTATCAAATGCCTTACTAAAGTCTATGTAGACAACATCCACTGCTTTGCCTTCATCCACATTTCTGGTAACTTCCTCGAAAAGCTCCATAAGATTGGTTAGACATGACCTACCATGCACAAAGTCGTGCTGATTGTCCACAATCAGTCCATGTCTATCCAATTACTTATATATCTGGTCCCTTACAACACCTTGCAATAACTTTCGCACAACTGATAAAAACTTTTATCAACAAAACTACAGCTAACATTGTAAATGTTCCTTAACGCAAGACTATAAAGTTGTTGAAATTGTACTCCGATCTGTCATGTTTGATCTATATTGGAAGAGGGTAGTGAAACATGGAGATGTTTTAAAAATGAGATAACATCAATCATTTAAATCATTTCAACACAAATCAATTTGCAGAAAGACAAATTATGGATTTATTGCAAAAGTTAAACTTTGACAATGGGTTTCAGCCATTTTTATTGTGAAATTCTTGCATTTAGTTCAATGCAAATTGGAAGTAATAGAAATCAGCAAGGCAGAAAGCACACGTTACGATAGGATTCAGTCCAGATGATAGAAGATGAAAATCAACTAATAGAAACAACAGAATAAAGTTGTAGCCTTGCTGAAACATCTGATTTTTTTGAAATAACTAAATGTTTTTAGATTTGCTTAAAATTAAGAACATTTAAGCAAGTTCTTCACATTATTAGTACAACAATGTGAAAGACATTGACATTGCATCTTGAAAGTTCAAAGAGCTTTAGTGCTTGGTAACTACAAATCTTGTAGAATGACCAAAAAAAAAGAGAATTTGAAGTTAATGCTATTTCTTGGCATTTAAAATTGCTGGCAAAAAATGTCAGGTTTTCCCACTTACACTCAGTGGCCAACTTATTAGCTAGCTCCTGTACCTAATAAAGTGGCCACTGAGTGCATGCTCCTGGTCTTCTGCTGCTACAGTCCATCTAATTCAAAGTTCAATGTGTTGTGAGTTCAGAGATGCTGTTCTGCACACAATTGTTGTAATGCATGGTTATGAGTTCCAACAGTAACAGGAAGCTGCCTTCCTGTCAGCTTGAACCAGTCTGGCCATTCTCCTCTCTCTCATTAACAAATTGTTTTTGTCCACAGAACTGCAGTTCACAGGATTTTTTTTGTTTTTGTTTTTTTTACACCACTCTCAGTAAACCTAGAGACTGTTGTATGTGAAAATCCCAGGAGATCAGCTGTTTCTGAAATACTCAAACCACCCCGTCTAGCTCCAACAATCATTCCACAGTCAAAGTCACTTAGATCACATTTCTTCCCCAATCTGATGCTTGGTCTGAATGATAACTAAACCTCTTGACCATGTCTGCATGCTTCTATGTATTTAGTTGCTGACACATTGTTGGTCAATTAGGTATTTGCACTAATGAGTATTCAGCTGTGTGTCTCATAGAATCACTGCAGCACAGGAACAGGTCCAATCCTTTCCAGCTATTATTCTGCCTAGACCCATCCACGTGAAGGGTAGGGAGGGATCATAACTCTCCATACCCTTCACATCCATGTACCTATCCAAACTTCTCTTAAACATTAAAATTGAATCCACATCCACGACTTCTGCTGGCAGCTCATTCCACACTCTCACCACCCTCTGAGTGAAGAAGTTTCCCCTCACGTTCCCCTTAAACATTTCACCCCTAACCCATAACCTCTAGTTCTAGTTTTACCCAACCACAGTGGAAAAAGCCTACTTGCATTTACCTTATCTTTTCCCCTTATACTTTTGTATACCTCTATTAAATCTCCATGTATTTTCCTACGCTCCAGGGAATAAAGTCTTATCTGCTCAACCTTTCCCTATAACTCAAGTCCTGATAACATCTCTTTAAACTTCCTCTGCACTCTTGATCTTATTGATATTGCTGTAGGTAGGTGACCAGAACTGCACACAGTACTCCAAATTAGGCCTCACCAGCATCTTATAAAACTTCAGCATAACATCCCAACTCCTGTACTCAATCGTTAGGTATATAAGTGTACTTAATAAAGTGATCATTGAGTTTATATTGCTCAATCTGTAGGGTCTGGATCATAAATTTACACCACAGGATCCACCCAAAGCGAACTCAGATTTAAGGAAGGCTAGATTATTGCTCTAAACCATTTCTCGATTCAAAATTACACCTCTCTTACAAGGTTCCAGTTGGAATGGAGCTAACCTCCAGCATAAATAGGAAATTGCTCAGTCTACATCACATCTATCACAGAACCAATT
The DNA here is from genome assembly GCF_048418815.1 of Hemitrygon akajei. NCBI lineage: Eukaryota > Metazoa > Chordata > Chondrichthyes > Myliobatiformes > Dasyatidae > Hemitrygon > Hemitrygon akajei. Next base: position 55,936,665 of record NC_133125.1, read on the forward strand.
GCTCCAACAGATCATCGTGCTGCAGGGTCAGGACAAATTTGGTGAGACTGGGGCTTCCTCTATTAAAGGACCAAATTACCCATTTCTATGTCATAACAATTCTATTATTCCAAATGCAGATTTTAGATTTATTTTATATAAAACATTTTTTGATCTGTACAGCATAGTAAAGATGTTTTGGTACATTGTAGCCAGAGCTATATGATTAAAGAGATCAATGCTGTCACAAAGTGCATCCAAAGCATAACATTCAGAGGTAAAAGGACTCCTTTTGCCATCCTCCCATCTACCCCCCACAAGATGCACAATTGTAAATAATTTATGTACGATAACAAAGTTTTGAGTGGAAGCTAAACACTCAGCATGTCAAAAAACATCCCTTGAAAGAGAAATAGAGGTAATGTTTCTTACGGGGGTGGGGGGTGGGGGTGATGTGTTCGTCTTCAACCTTTATTCTTTCTTCATTTCGCTTTCCGCAGATACAACCTGACTCGAGTGTTTCCAGTATTTTACATCTTTATTATTGATGTAGTCTGAGTATTTCTGGAATTTCCTGCCTCTCCTCCCATCATTTATTTCCAGCTTTTGTCACGGTATTGCTCATGATGGCAGGAAAACAATGGAATCATCATAGTGTGCACCAGCAATGGTATTGCTAACCAATACACTCATCTAAGCTTGTCTTATTTGCCCACATTTGGCCCATATCCTTCTAAACCTCAACCATTTTCTCTTGCTGCTTATTCCATACACTAACAATTCTCTGCATTGAAAATGTTGTTCCTCAGGTTCCTCTTAAGTATCCACCCCACCTTAAACCTATGCCGTCTAGTTCTTGATTTCCCGTCCCTAGGAAAAACACTGTCCTACCCTCATTTGCCTTCCCAAACTGCAAAAACCTTGTAATTATATGAATTAAAATCCATTTGCTATTTTGTAACCCCTATATCCACCTGATCAAGATTCCTCTGTAAATCCTGATAATTATCTTCACTGTCGATGTCACTGCCTATTTTAGTGTCATGTGCAAGCTTACCAATTATGCCTCGAACATTCTCATCCAAATTATTGATACAGATGACAAATAGCAATGGGCCTAGCACCAAGCCCTGGGGAACATCACCAGTCTGGGGCCTCCAGTCTGAGAAACAATCTTCCACCATTACCCTCCACTTCCTACCATCAAGCCAATTCTAACAATATTGCACAAAATACAAAAAGAATGCTGGAAACACTCAGCATGTTAGAAAACACCCCTTGAAAGAGAAATAGAGATAACGTTTCTTACTGGGGTGGGGGGATAGTGTGTTCGTCTTCAACCTTTATTCTTTCTTCATTTCGCTTTCCGCAGATACAACCTGACTCAAGTATTCTCAGTATTTTACATCTTTATCATTGATGTGGTCTGAGAATTTCTGGAATTTCCAGCCTCCTCCCCCCCATTTATTTCCAGCTTTTGTCATGGTATTGCTCATGATGGCAGTGCAATGACTGGCTTCAAAGAGTCATAGAAAACTATTGCACAGTAATAGGCCCTTTGGCCCATCTAGTCCGTGCCAAACTACTACTCTGCCTAGTCCTTTCAACCTGGATCATGACCTTCCACACCCCTCCCATGAAAGTACTTATTCAAACTTCTCTTAAAAGTTGTCAGCAAGTCGGCACCCACCATTTCTGCTGGAAGCTCGTTCGACACTGGCACCACCCTCTGAGTGAAGGAGACCCCTCCCACCTCATGTCCCCTCAAACATTTCACCTTTCAGCTACAAGCTGATGAAAACCAGTTGTGTCACTGGCATAGTGATTAGCACACTGCTTTACAGTACCAGTGACCCAGGTTCAATTCCCGCCACTGCCTGTAAGGAGTTTGTACATTCTCCCTGTGATCATGTGGGTTTCCTCTGGGAGCTCCAGTTTCCTCCCTCAGTCCAAAGACCTACCGGTTGTTTTAATTGGTCATTGTAAATTGTCCCATTGTTAGGCTAGGTTTAAATCAGGGGATCGCTGGGCAGTGCGGCTCGAAGGGCCAGTAGGGCCTGTTCCTTTCACCATCAGTTCTGACTACATGAAGGTGTTGGGGCTTAGAGGAGAAATAAATTAGCTGGAGTGGATTAGGAAGGTCTGTGGAAACTGCATTCTCTGTCAATAACTGGCAAGTCTTTGGACATCATTCAGATTCAAATGCATTTATTATCAAAGAATGTTTATATTATACAATCTTAAAATTTGCTTGCTCACAGGTAGCCATAAAACAAGAAACCCGAAAGAACCCCATTAATGGAAAAAAAGAATAAAAATAAAAGACCAATACTTGATGTGCAAGAGAAAGAAAAAAATAAAAATTATGAAAATTATTGAAGTGAACAACAGCATTCCAAACCAAAATTGAGTCCTCAGATCTGAACCCCAGAGCAGCCCAGAGTAGGCCGAAAGCCTCACTTATAAGTTCATCATATTAGTGGCATAGAGCACAGCAGCCAGGTCAGCCTCCATAGCCTCAGTGCCATGGAAATGACCATTATGGAGAACAAGCAAGATTGGCTTTCACCTGACTGACACTCTGTATTTTCAGTCTATTTTGGCCTGTGTTTAAATTGACCAAACAACAGAACAGTGGGAGGGTTCTGGTGGCCCTGGAGAGAGGAGTGAAGATCGCATAGAGCAAGCAAAATCGGCTCTTGCCTCCAACCTGGGCCAGCATTTAAATTGTCTAAACAGCATATAGTACCTCACAGTAGGACTCAGCCACCACTGCTGCAAAAGGCTCCAGGTCTAGACCACACCACCCAGCCACTCACTCCGGGCCTTGATTTTGTTGCCCAGCCCGAAGCCGCTCTCAAGCTCTTTGAATCAGCTCGCCACCCAGAGCAATCCAACCCTGCAACTGGGCCAGAATCTCCTCTGCCTGGACCCTGACTTCTCCTTTCCGTGCCCAGAGAGTTCCAACCTTACTCCTGGGCCAGCTGTAAGGGCATCGGAACTCCATCTACAACATTTCTGCAGCACACCATCTCAGCTCGTCCCCAGAACTTGCCTTGCATTGCAGATGCAGGGGTCCATGTCCCAGTTTATCCCTAGAACCTGCTCAAAACTTTTCGGTTCTCCAGCATAGTGAGATATCTGCAAGGAAATGCCGCAGAATGGCACAGTTCAATATGATCTAAGGGAAACACTAACAAGCAATACTGAGTCTCTCTGCAGAAGAACCACAGCCTAGGCTCCTTCTGCTACCACAGTTGGAGTTGCTGAACTTGGGTGAAAAAACTCCTCAAACATTGAAAAGGGCACATCACCCTAGAGGTTAATACAATTTGCCTGGGACTATGTTTTATTTTTAAAGTTTACATTACTGAATTTAACAATCATGAACAGAAGGTAGAACAGTACAGCTCAGTACAAGCCCTTCAGCCCATGATGTTGTGCTGACAATTTAATCTGCTCCAAGATCAATCTAACCCTTCCTTCCCACATAACACTCCATTTTTCTCTCATCCACGTACCTAAGGGTCTTTTAACTGTCCCTAATATATCTGCCTCTACCACCTTCCCCTGTAGTGTGTTCCCTGCACTTGCCACTCCAAAAGAAAACCTACCTATTCTTTCCTCCAAACACGTTAAAAGTATGCCCTTTCATGTTAACCATTGCCACCCTGAGAAAAGACTTCCGTTGATGCCTCTTATCATCATATGTGCTTCTATCTAGTCTCCTCTCATCCTTTTCTGCACAAAAGAGAAAACCCATAGCTCATTTGGCCTTTTCTCATAAGACATGCTCTCCAATCCAGGCAGCCTTTTGGTTAATTTCTTCTGCATCCTCTCTAATGCTTCTACATCTTTCCTGTATTGAGGCAACAACCAAAAATAAACACAATGCACAATTCCTTGACTAATGAAGGCCAACACATCATAAACCTTAACCACTCTATCAACTTGAGCTGCAACTTTATGGGATTTATGGATGTGGACCCCAAGATCTCTGCTAAGAGTTATTTCATTAACCTTGTACTCTGCCTTCAAGTTTGATTATCCAATGTGTATCACTTCACACTTTTCTGGATTGTCCTCCATCTGCCCCTTCTTAAAATGATCACCATCTCCATCATCATTATGTGTCGTGTCGTGTGACATATGCTATCCTGGTCCAGGACCGTGATTGTTCTTGACAGTCCTTTTCTGCAAAAGTGCTTTGCCTTTGCCTTCTGGGCACAGTATTTACAAGATGGGTGACCCCTATCCTTGGAGGTTGTCTGCCTGGCACTAGTAGTCACATAACCAGGACTTGTGACATCCACCACCCACTCCCATGGCTTCACATGACCCTGTTTGGGGGTGAGGGGGCTAATCAGGGGTTAAACCTTGCCCAAGCATGACCTGTAGGCTAGTAGAGGGAAGAAATGCCTTACACCTCCTTCAGTAGAGACGTTTCTGCACCCTACCACCTGGTTTAAAATAATATGATGTATTTTTGTTATGAATAAATTTTATTTTTGAAATAATTAAAGCTTATCAATATGAATAAAGACTTCCATATCCACCAGTTGCTCCAATGACTTAATCACAATCTCTACACCCACTACCTCCTGTGTGAAAAATAACTTGCTCCTTGGGGCCCCTTTATATATCTCCCCTCTCACTTTGAACTCATTTCTTTTTTATTTTCAACTCTCCTATTCTGGGAAAGACAGTGACAACCCACATATCTATACTCCTCATGATTTTATAAACCTCTATTTAACCAAAAGCAATTTTACTGAAATATTTACGATACCCTCTGAAATAGGAATAATAAAAATAGTTAGAAATTAATTTTGTTGTACTAAGATTTTTTTTTTTACTTTATCATTATACTCTGCTGCACTTCAGGCCTCGGTCAAAAGTAGCTGCTGCTTCTGCTTACCAGCTTGTTTTGGAGTTAGAATAGTCTATTCTCATCTTAATGTGCCAATCAGAGCAGGAGAGTGTAAACTGGATCTGCTGCAAGATTACTTGCTAATGAACACAGATTCCTTTTTATCAAAAAGTAAACTCAAGTCTATTCCAATCTAGCTAATGGAAGTTTAAAAAAAATAGATCAGACACCAATGAAAAATAACTGGAAGCTAATATTTACTATAACATTGATTTTTTTTTACCTAAATAAAAATGACTTAATCATGTCTTTGACATGCATTGTGATTGAATAATGCACCCAAATTAAAAGATTAAAATAAATGCACAGCAATTTAAACTGATTTAATGAGGCCATGCGTTTTCTAAGACAAATCTTTAAGCAGCTGCCCATGTACTAGTGCACGGACCATAACTGACTTTGACAGAGCTACCTTTATTTGTATCGTATGAGTATATTCCTGCCCTCTATTGTACCTGTTTCAGTGGGATTGATGGGAAATGTAAACACTATTAAAGTGCTACTATCTGGGGCAATGGGCAAATTAAAATTAAAGTAAGTTAACAGATGTAAAAGCCAGTGGAAGATATAAATGATCAGTTTTTATAAAGCTAAAACCTGATAAAAATGCAGTGACTGGTGCATAAATATAGAGCATTGGAATTTGTAGCCTGATGGCAGACCAACACCAGGTTCTGAACTTCTTTCTGACTGCCAATTGAGTCCACTTAGGATTGGATAACGTAGTAGTGAGGGGGGCAAAGTTTCCATAAACTCGGATTTCATGTTGGTTGGAAGGAAGGCTGAGGTGAAAAAAAAAAGGCAGATTGCAACTGCCTTTAGTACCAGTTTTACAGTGTTCTTGCAGAAGTTGGGGTACTGCTCACCAGGAACCCGTGCCCATTGATTTCCAATCAAATGCACCTCTGCCCACAGATGCAGATGAGTGAATATTAACAAGGTGGATGATTACACTGTGGAAAGTTTGGACCACTTCCACTGTCCAGGGAGCCACCTTTCAAATAAGGGAGACATCAACTTCACCACTTGAAGTATAGGCTTTGGCCGTCTGAGGAAAAAGTCATCTGAAGATCCAGACCTCAGGTCTGCTACTAATCTCATGGCATCCAGGTGTATCAAAGCAGTAGCCTTTGTCTTTCTGAGGCATTGACTTCCTTCAGCAAGAACCTCAAAATACTGGAGAGATTCCACAAAACAACATCTCTTCAAAAGCCTCCAAATCCACCAGAAGGAAAAGCAAATATCTATTCTTTTCAGCATAACATCCCTAATTACACTCAGCCAGCTCCAATGGGCAGGCCATGTTAATCGGTTGCCTGACTCCAGGCTCCCAAAATAGACATTGAAACCAATCTCCATCACCACACCAGGCTACCAGTTAAACGGAGGAAACGATTCAAAGATACTCTCAAAGCCACCTTGAGGAAAGTGCAAACTTTCCTGGCCCAAGACACCTCAGATGGAGGAGGTGAAATTGGGATGGCAGAGAGTCTTATCCACCCTCACTGAGAGCCCATATACAGAATAAACAATGGAATGGGCCTACCATCTCCAAATTATCCACTACTTATGCCATCAAACACCACCTACAGAGTCTGCAGGTCCCACATTAGCCTTAGGTGATGAAGTTATTCTGTTGTCCAGGGGACTGCTGAAAAAGCTTGCTGTAGAATAATAATGATATTTATGCTTCCATTAAATCCCTTGGTCTCTTTATTGGAACTGACTAGACAGCCTCCCTTCATAACCATAATTTTTCACCTTGACAGCCTCTGTAAATCTGCTGTGCATCCTCTGTAGTGCTCCTACATCCTTCCCATAATATGGTAAACAAAACTGCACACAATTTAAGATTGTATACATTTTTCAAAAATTATAGTTTACCTAGACCTAGAGGAATAATGAATAGAGCAATTTTATTGCTTCATATAGAATTTTCAGTATTTTTTATTACAGTAGAATGAAATTACAGAATTTTCATTACAGTAGAATCACACAATAAACTTAGAATTCCACAGTAAATGGGATGATTCCCACATAAGGGAATGTCAGACAAATAGTAAATTGCAGCATTTTTTGACACATCATGAACACCAGCCAACCCCTCATTCCTGAACTCTGTCTTTATTTCTTGCTACCTCACACCTTAGACATTTCTCTCCTCCCCGCCCCCCCCTCCCCCGGGTCATTGGTCAGAAGATTCAAAAGCTTGAGAGCACATATCACCAGCTCAAGGACAGCTTCTTTCACACTGCTGTGAGACTATTGAATTGTCCCCTTGTATGATACGATGTGCTCTTGACTTCACGATTGTGGCCTTGCACCTTATTTTCTGCCTGCACTGCACATACACTCCAAATGCAACACATTCTTTTGCATTGTTATTCCTTTTCCCTTGCACTACCTCAATACACTGATGTGATGAAATTACTTGATTGAGATTTACCATTCTAACTGGGTACATGTGTGAATAATAAACACATTTACCAAGTACAGCATGATAAAAGCCCTTTTGGAATCCCCTCAACTTACACCAGTTGTACACTAATCCTATTTTATTCTCCCCTTATTCACCTTATCTCCCCACAGGTTCCTACCAGATCACCTGTTAATCAGCCATGGGCAGCAACAGGTTTTTCTTGCCCTGTTCTTCTTAAAAATTTGACAAGAACAATCAAGGTCACGGAAAGACCATGACTGCCCATGACATATGACATGGCCCATAATGAGCTAACGTTCATTCTTCTTAAGCTAATAATAGTAATTAAACCACAATAAAAATTAACCCCACCTTCAAGACAGCAAACTTAGAGCTCTTTCTTATTACCTCTCATGCATGAATTTAAAGAACTTATTTCAAGGATTCTGCTAATCCTTTGTCCATTTGGTAATTTAAATACCAAATGAACAAGTTACCCCAAAAGCTAATCCTTGATTAGGCATTGTAGTCATAAGAACTTAGTTATGACCTTTCTCTTCTAATTTTACTGGTGATCTCAGTCTGTTTAGACAACAATTTCTGTTAAGCATTTGCCGCTAAGCCCAACCCTGACACTACCAAATTAAATTTTTAGAACTACCCATTTAGAACAGAGATGAAGAAGAATTTCTTTAGCTAGAGGGTGGTAAATCTGTAGAATTAATTTCCACAGATGGCTGTAGAGGCCAAGTCATTGGTATATGTAAAGCGGATGTTGTAGGTTCTTGACTATTAAAGGTGTCATACATTACAGGGAGAAAGCAGAAGAATGATTTGAGAGGGATAATAAACCAGCAATGATGGAGTGGAGGAGCAGACACAATGGGGTGAATGCCTAATTCTCCTCCTATGTCTTATGGTCTAAGTGACTTCCGATTTGAGATAGAATCTGTTGACATTTGTATCAGGATATTGCTTTTTCCTCATCTACATTCTAGCTAGCACATTTCTCAAGAAGAAATGTACCAGGAGCACAAACTATTGTCTTTAGTGCTCTGTTAAGAAAATATCCATTGCATCTGATTAAAGAATGCTGTCTCAACATCTTTTTCTCCTGATTAACTAGACCTTAACTACATACTCTCACAGTAGTGGTCAACAAGTTTGAGTAGTGCATACCTATACTTTCCACTTGCTGCAAAGCTCCAATTATCCACAAGCTTATTGTTAAGAACTCTGGATCGTTCAGAAGCTGTCTTCCTTTAACTCATAGTGGGACCCTGGTTCCTGTTGTCACTTTAAACTTTCCCAGTTCAATTTCCAGTTCTTTTAAACTCAGAAACTCTCTGTTGCTTTAAAGTCACCATTAAACTACTGTAAAACACGTCAAAATAATTTTTAAAATAAAAACTTGGAACAACATCCAATAATTTGGGAAATTCATCAGTCCGGCACCAATGTCCCAAGTGCATTGGATTAACAACCAACCAACAACCCAATTCTCAACATATTAATGGGTGTTCTACCCCAAGTTCCACAGCCATGGTTGTGTTTACATTTCTAGCAAGATCACTGGTTTCTTTCTTCCCTATGCCTTGAAAAATAAAAGCAAGCACCCATTATACCTTCTTAACTACTTTTCATTTAATTGATTTGTTCCAAGTGTGGGAATCACTGAAGGTTCTGGCAATTATTACCCCTTTCTTCATTCTACACATCCTCCCGCCACCAAACTGAGGGGCCAACCACATATCAGCACTCAAGATCTGCTACAATTCAGATCAAATAATAATAGTAATATTAGGTTTCCTCCCCAAAGGGCATTATTGAACCTGATAGATTTTTGAATTATCCAGTAGCTTCATTATTATGAAGCCAGCTTTTTGAAGTTTCAAGAGTTAATTTAGTTCTCTGAATTTAAATTTCTTGCTGCCATTGCAGGAATTGAACTTCTGTGCCTGGTTAAAAAAAAGTTAAGAATTCTGAATGCTCTTGTTATTTTCTCTATCTCTCATACTCCCTTCAGAAATCTTTGCACATACTTTCCAATATCTCTCTATTGCTTTGTACTACTGGTATTATGATTTTTCTTGCCTTGTTGTCATCCCCATTTCATCTCAGTTTAGTGCCTACGTAACAAGCCTATTGATATCTCACTTTGATTTTTACTTTCCTGATCAATCTAGCATATAGACTTTTGAATCATAGTCTTGGCCAAAAACCCTGCTAAATTTCATATCGAATGCATGAACCCCTGAACTTTGCTACCTTCTCAAAAAAATCAATTGCTGGTCATACATAACCTTCCCTTTAGAAAATCCATAGTAGAATGAAATCAAATTCATTGGTTAATGCATGGCAGTTTTAATAATGTTTTGCAGTATTCAATGGTTCAATTTATTTTTCTTAGAAAACCGAAGAATAATATCCTTATGTATAATTTATATAAACAACACAGCACCAAAGCTAAATGTAAATGCAAATTAAATGTCATCTGGTTTTGGTAATTTATTTCAAACAATTAAACTGAGCTTTTGCGTCTGGTCTGAAAGTACTGGAATGCACATTTCAGATCAATAGAATCTCTACTTCAATGACACATACATAAGGAAAAAATATTAGTTCGGCAAATACTTTTGTACCCTCTTGTGACATATACAAACATATACATGAGAAAGTCTGCAGATCCTGGAAATCCAAAGTAACACACAAAAAATGCTGGAGGAACTCAGCAGGTCAGGCAGCATCTATGGAAATAAATAGACAGTCGTCATTTCGGGCCAAGACCCTTCTTCAGAACTGAGGAGGAAGGGGGAAGTACTCCAGCAGCTGAAACTCAAGTTGTTGCTGGCCACACATTAAGACAAGTAAAGTCTGGAACCATGGTATACTTCACAATCTCCTGTGGTCATGTTCACCAACTCCCAGCAGGAATGCAAAATCAGAACAGAACAATTTGCCCAAGTTTGTCAAATCTGACACTGTAGTTTAGAAGTAATTATTAGCCAGCTAATTAACATTTCAAAAGAATAATCTATTAATTTTGCATGCACATACACTCAGTGCCCACTTTATTAGGTACAGGACGTAAAATCCACGTCATTCCATTGTCAAAGTCACTGAGGTCACCTACCTTCCCATTCTGATATTTGGTCTGAACAACAACTGAATCTCTTGACCATGTTTTAGCATTGAGTTGCTGCCACATGATTGGGTGATTCGATATTTGTCTTTGAGCAGGTGTACATGTGTATCTAATGAAGTGGCCACTGAGTGTAATTTTGCCCGTTCCAATGAAGGGACTTCAACATGAAGTTTCTTGATTTAGAACATAGAACAGTAGATCATTGGAAAAGGCTCTTCAGCTCACAACAATTTACCAAACTAATTATATTAATAATTACATGCCAAGCTAAACAAACCGCTTCTGCCTACACAAAGTCCAAATTCTTCCATTCTCTGCATATTCTTGTGCCTAAAGCTTCTTAACAGCTCTATTGTATTTGCCTCCAGTATCACCTCGAGCAGTGCTTTCCAAGTTCCACCAGTATGTGTAAAAACTTACCCACTTATCTCCTTTGAAGCAACCCCTTTCATCTGAAGTGTATGCCCTCTAGTCTAAGATATTTTGATTGTGGTAAGTGGATACCGTTCTTCTACTCCTTATAATCTTATAAACTCCAATCAGATCTCATCTCAGCCTCCATTTCTTCAGAGAAAACAATCCAACTTTGCCCAGTCTCTCCTTATAGCACCTTATCAACCTGTATAGCCACCTTTAGGGAACTACAAACTTGGACCCCAAGATCCCTCCATCCATCACGTTTAAGGTAATTGCCATTAGGTCATTCACTTCATTTTCATTCAGGTCATTTCCATTCAGAGGTCACAGTACAATCTTGCAGAACATTGCATCATGGATCTTCAGCTAAAATAAGTTCCTTTGACCACTGCCCGCTGTCTTCTATAGATTCTGAATCCGAACAGCCAAGTTACCATGCATCTCATGCATCTTAATCCACTGGATGAGCATCCCATGAGATTTCTTGTCAGGTGCTTGCTAAAATCTATGTAGTCAACATACACTGCTCTACCTTTATCATTCATTTTTGTCACTTCCTTGTAAAACTCAATCACTGATAATATTCGATTTGCCATGCACAAAATCATGGAAACATAGAAAGCCTACAGCACAATACAGGCCCTTCGGCCCACAATGCTGTGCTGAACATGTACTTACTTTAGAAATTACCTAGGGTTACCTATAGCCCTTTATTTTACTAAGCTGTATCCAGGAGTCTCTTAAAAGACTCTATTGTATCCATCTCCACCACAGTTGCCATGCACCACTCTCTGCATAAAAAAATTACCCCTGAAAGCCCCCCCTTCCAAGCACCTTAAAACTGTTCCCCCTCATGTTAGCCATTTCAGCCCTGGGAAAAAGCCTCTGACTATCCACATGATCAATGCCTCTCATCATCTTATACATCTCTATTGGGTCACCTCTCATTCTCCTTCGCTCAAAGGAGAAAAGGCCGAGTGCACTCAACCTATTCCCATAAGGCATGCTCTCCAGTCCAGGCAACAGCCTTGTAAATCTCTACACCCTTTCTATGGTTTCCACATCCTTCCAAATCATGCTGAATGTCCTCAGTTAGGCCAGAGTTTTTCCTCAAATGCTTATAGTAAATCCTATTCTTAAGTATCCTCTCCGATATCTTCCCCACAACTGATGCACAACTTGGCCTGTAGTTTCCCAGCTATTGTTATCTCTTTCTTGAATAACAGAGGACATTAGCTAATTGCCAATCATCCGGGAACTCAATGAGTACATTTACATGGAGCACTGACTCAAGGAAGCAGCCTCCACCAAGGACCTCCATCATGCAGGCCATGCTCTCTTCTCACTACTACTACTAGGAGGTACGGAAGCCTTGGTTCCCACACCACCAGGTTATTACCCTACAACCACTAAGCTCCTGAATTGGTATGGATAACTTTATTCATCATAACTTTGAACCGATTCTATGACCTAGAGACTCACTTTCAAGGACTCTTTGTAATTCATGTTCTGATTTTTTTTATTTGCACAATTTCTCTTCTTTTGCTCATTAGCTGTTAGTCTTTGTTTATGTTTGTTTTGCCATCAGTTTTACCGTATTTAATTTTTTTGTAAATGGTTGCAAGAAAATAAATTGCATGTTAGTATATGGTAACACATACATAGTTTGATAATAAGTTCACTGTGAACTGACATGTGGTGAGAGATGACATGAAGATCTTGGTCAAGGCCCCAGCAATTTCATCTCTTGCCTTTCTCAATAACTGGGGGTATATTCCATAAGATGGAGACTCACCTTAACATTCTTTAAGAGACCCAACACCACTACTTTCTTTATATCAAAGTGTCCTAGCATATTAGCATGCTTCACACCGATCTTATTATCCTCCATGTCTTGGTAAATGCTGATATAAAGTGTTAGGGATTCAGGAACTCTGGAATTATGTGAACATAGCAGATGGAAATGAGAACCAGTCTTCAGTCCTTAATGGAAATTGCAATCAGCAATCAGTTTGAAGTCAAAAGAACAGTTTTGCAAACAAACAGCTCAGACTACAGAGGGGGCTGGCTACTGAAAAGATAGTTTGCAAAGTAAAGTGATCATGAGATGTTCCTGTATCTATTAGCCAAATGCAAGACAATGGTGTGATGTTAACTGGCTTGTATCAAACCAGGCAATATCAACTAAGTTGTTGTGTACCAGTGTGACTGAACAAGAGGAAACTGGAGGACCAAACTGACATTGTCACTTAGCATATCAAATATTGTTACAGGCAAATTCGCTCTATCAATAGTTAGGATATTTGGGTACTCAGAGTGAACCATCAAAACATCAATTTTGACTGTCTGTGATCTGTCTTCAGAAGCTTTTATATCATCCTTATGATTTAGTTTATCCCAGCAAAGGTGCTGGAACATTCAGAGGTAGCTCATATTGTAGAAATGTATCTCATTGAAGGTATTGTCAGAGCCAAAATATTAAAATATATAATGTCATTGCAATTATGGAAACTGTACTGAATCATCTGCTACTACCTTTGACTTCAAGTGTATAAAAATATGATACACTTTGAGTTTGATTTTCGACCTAGAGGTATTCAGGAGAATGCCTGCTAAGTGGGAACTAATCAAAGTCATAATAAGGTTTATTACCACTGACATATGTCATTAAATTTCTTGATTTGTGGCAGAAATACATTAAAATTACTATATTTAACAATAAGGAATATAACAAAAGTAAATAAGTAATGTAAAAAAAAAGGTTGTGTTCATGGTCTGTTCAGAAATCTGATGTTGGAGGGCAAGAAGCTGTTGCTGAATTGTTGAGAGTGCGTCCTCAAGCTCCTGTAATTCCTCTTGATGCTAGCAATGAGAATTCAGCATATCCTGGATAGTGTTGGATTCCACTTTCTTGAAGTATCACCCATTGAAGACGTTCTTGATGGTGGGGAGGCTATGCCTATGATCAAGCTAGCAGCTTTTTCCAGTCCTGTTTGTATTGTCCTCCAGAGGTGCAGTTCATTTTGTATGAACATCACTTCCTATATGCAAGCTGTTTTTTTTATATAATTTCCTGCGTGGATTAGTTTTTGATTTCTATTTGAAGCGCACGGTGAAAAGGTATTCATCTCCATCTGCTCTTTATTTGCCCTTAAAACAGTAATGTCTGTGAGTTTTAAGTTTAGGTAATATTGGTAAGCATTTAGTAGATACATTTTGAAGGAAGCATTATGTTGAAGTTTATCATTGTGCCACTAGTTTACTCTTGTTTAGTACCACTGCATAGTTATGAAGTTTTGTGTATGTGTATGTGTACTTCCTTGGCTAACACCAGTTGTGAGAATAATCTGCAGTATTAGTATATTCAGATGCTCCATGATTCTATATTGAATTTAATATGTATTTAAATTGCAGTGCAGTTTCACAAGAGAAAGGTCTCATTAAAAACCCTGAAGAAAATTTCCTTCTTGGATGATTTTTGAGAAGTTGTTCAGCTCACTGCATAGTGAAGGCAGTAGAGTGAAAAGATAGCTTGTCTTCAAAGGCACTGCCCCAGAATGAAGACACAGCTGAATGCCATAGGCAATAATGCCAGCTTCTGAACTGAGGAAAGGCAATTGCCAAGACGTGGAGGTAAGGTCTGAATGTGCCGCATCTATCCTGCCTTTGTGCCGTTCAAGCAAAACCACAGTTAGCATAGCTGCAGCACGAGTTCACACCAAAGTTGAAGAGGCAGGAAAGAGAGCATCTTAGCTAAGCATAAAAGTTGAGATGTAAATGGAGAAAGCACTTACAGATGTGGAGAATGCACATATGGACATAGAGAGGACACAGATAGACATGAAGAGGGCAGGGATAGACATAGACACGGAGAGAGCACAGGTAGAGGCTACATTAAGTTCACTCAAGGAAGAGTGTGAACCTGAGGCTGCCTCAGCAGAGGCAAAGGTGTATGAAGCAGCAGCTGACTTAGACAGTTGTGAGTCTATAACTGGAACCAGTCATGACTTGCTGTCATAACAGCCATTGCATCTTAATAAAAAATATATCTAAATGCATTTCAGCAATAAGAAAAGACAGCACTTCAGCTCTACAAGGCGAAACTGTCCTCACCACTCAGACAACATGTCTTTCACGTAGTCCACGTATTGAGAGTCAAGGTCTTCAGCAGCAAACACCCACAATTCCCACTTCCACAGCAAAAAACTCAGTCAAGGATTGCTACTGCAGACATGGACAGACTGAACTTCCATCCTTCCCAGGAAACATTTGACCGACCAGTCTCCACAATTCTCTCACTCAGGAGCTGCAGGTGCATTAGATTTGAGTTGGTATCTGGCTTGCTGAGATTCAGCCACAGCTGGACCAGAAGTGTTCAACAACCAGACTGCCAGTTATCAGTCTGAGAAGTCAGGCATTTGCAATGCTGTGGAAGGACTAAGTCTCAAACCTTGTGAAGAGCTAGAGCTTCTCTGTAAGTGGCTGGGTGGGGAATCACTGCAACATGCAAGAAGGGTTAGGGCAGTGCACACTAATCATCCAGCTACTGCTTGGCCAATGCTGTGGCAGAGCCTAGACAAATACTATTGTTCTCCAGAGATAATCAAAGAATCTCTCTTTAGTAGACTTGACAATTTCCCAAAGCTCTCTGAGAAAGAACTGCAGAAACTACAGGAGCTTGCAGATCTGTTGTCAGAACTGTAAGTCGCAAAAAAACAAGGGCTACCTGCTGGAATGAGTTTCTTAGGTACAGCAAGAGGAATAAAACTTATAGTGAAGAAACCACCGAATAATATCCAAGAACAGTGGATAGCCGAAGGGTTCTGGTATAAAACAAAGCATAATGTCCTCTATCCACCATTTTCTTCCTTTGTGAAATTTGTCTGCTGCCGCACAGAAATGCAAAACGATCCTAGTTTTATGCTCTCAACTTCCTGTCACACCTCATTCAAAGAGAGGTCTCAAGCAAAGGCATGGAAAACAAAACCCTCCATCACAGTCAGCAAAACTGAAGTAGAAAATTCTATAATGAACCCCGACAGATCATGCCCCATCCATAAGAAACCTCACCACTTAAGGAAATGCAGAAGATTCAGAGAAAAACCGCTTGCAGACCAGAGATGCTTTCTAAAGGAGCACACAATATGTTCCAAATGTGGTACTTCAACAGCACACCAAGCAAAAGAGTGTAAAACTATCATACACTGCACTGAGTGCAACAGTGACCAGCACATAACAGTTCTATGTTCAGGGACAGCACCTTTGGACTACTGCTGGTTCCAGCACACTCACAGCAGAGCACAGCAGGGAGCGAGCCAAACATCCATCAAATGTAGCTACTTCCTCATGCTCAGACGTATGCAGGAAAAGCTTCCAAAGCAAATCCTGTTCTAACATATGTTAAGCCAACATCTACCCGATAGGACAACCTGAGTAAAAGTTAAAGGCATATGTAATATTGGCTTATCAGAGCAATGTGTCATTGGCAAAATCACCATTCTTTGATATATTGGCTAAGTTGACAAATTTTACGACACATGCCAGTGATTATCAACCTGATTCTGAATTCTGAATATCCAGTATTCAAAGTTGTTTTCCCAAGCACTCTAAAGACGTTTTGAAACATCAGAAGTTCCTGGGAGGAGAGCCAGTGGATTTGTTATGGATTCATTAGGAGGAGAGGTCTTCTTAGCCTTGCCAACCCTCATTGTGTGCTACAATATTCCCAATGACAGGGCTGAAATCCCAACTCTTGAAGCTGCACACATATATTCACATCTTAGGCCATAGCCGACAAGACTCCCCCACTTGACTCTTCTCCTGTGGCTTGGCAGACGCACCATCCATACATATAAAGCAGATGAACAATGCAATGGTCAGCACAAGGAAACATGTCCAACTGGGCCTGGGTAGGGTCATGGGTCATAGTGGGTGAAATCTGCCTTGGTGGTGCTCATTAGCTTACTGTCTGTACATCTAAGACTAATGTCCTGGAGAACAGGTGGCCAAGGTAGTTCAGATCCTGTAAGAGTAGAAACTGTATAAAAGAGAAGATAGAAACAAAGAAAACCTACAGCACATACAGGCCCTTCAGCCCACAAAGCTGTGAAGAACATGTCCTTAGCTTAGAAATTACTAGGGTTACCCATAGCCCTCTATTTTTCTAAGCTCCATGTACCTATCCAATAGTCTCTTAAAAGACCCTATTGTATCCGCCTCCACCACTGTTGCTGGCAGCCCATTCCATACACTCGCCACTCTCTGTGTAAAAAAACTTAACCCTGACATCTCCTCTGTACCTACTCCCAAGCACATCGAACCTGTGCCCGCTAGTGGCAGCAATTTCAGCCCTGGGAAAAAGCCTCTGACTATCCACACGATCAATGCCTCTCATCATTTTATACACCTCAATCAGGTCACCTCTCATCCTCTGTCGCTCCAAGAAGAAAAGGCTGATTCACTCAACCTGTCTTCATAAGGCATGCTCCCTAATCCAGGCAAAACCCTTGTAAATCTCCTCTGCACATTTTCTATGGTTTCCACATCCTTCCTGTAATGAGGCGACCAGAACTGAGCACAATACTTGAAGTGGGGTCTGACCAGGGTCCTATATAGCTGCAACATTACCTCTTGGCTTCTAAATTCAATTCCACGATTGATGAAGGCCAATACACCATACACCTTCTTAAACACAGAGTTAACCTGTGCAGCTGCTTTGAGCATCCTATGGACTCAGACCCCAAAATCCCTCTGATCCTGCACACTGCCAAGAGTCTTGCCATTAATACTATATTCTGCCATGATATTTGACCTACCAAAATGAACCACTTCACACTTACCTGGGTTGAACTCCATCTGCCACTTCTCAGCCCAGTTTTGCATCCTATCAGTGTCCCGTTATAACCTCTGACAGCCCTCCACACTATCCACAACACCCCAACCTTTGTGTCATCAGCAAACTTTCTAATCCATCCCTCCACTTCCTCATCCAGGTCATTTATAACAATCACAAAGAGTAAGGGTCCCAGAACAGCTCCCTGAGGCACACCACTGGTCACCAACCTCCATGCAGAACATGACCCTGTCTACTACCATTTTTTGCCTTCTGTGGGCAAGCCAGTTCTGGATCCACAAAGCAATATCCCCTTGGATCCCATGTCTCCTTACTTTCTCAAGAAGCCTTGCATGGGGTACCTTATCAAAAGCCTTGATGAAATCCATATACACTATATCTACTGTTCTTCCTTCATCAATGTGTTTAGTCACATCTTCAAAAAATTCAATCAGGCTCGTAAGGCATGACCTGCCTTTGACAAAGCCATGCTGACTATTCCTAATCATATTATACCTCTCCAAATGTTTATAAATCCTGCCTCTCAGGATCTTCTCCATCAATTTGCCAACCCACTGAAGTAAGACTCACTGGTCTATAATTTCCTAGGCTATCTCTACTTCCTTTCTTGAATAAGGGAACAACATCCGCAACCCTCCAATCCTCTGGAACCTCTCCTATCCCCATTGATGATGCAAAGATCATCACCAGAGGCTCAGCAATCTCTTCCTTAGCCTCCCACAGTAGCCTGGGATACATCTCATCCGGTTCCGGCGACTTATCCAACTTGATGCTTTCCAAAAGCTCCAGCACATCCTCTTTCTTAATATTTACATGTTCAAGCTTTTCAGTCCACTGCAAGTCATCACTACAATCACCAAGATCCTTTTCCGTAGTAAATACTGAAGTAAAGTATTCATTAAGTAACTCTGCTATTTCCTCCGGTTCCATACACACTTTCCCACTGTCACACTTGATAGGTCCTATTCTTTCACATCTTATCCTCTCGCTCTTCACATCCTTGTGGAATGCCTTAGGGTTTTCCTTAATCCTGCGCACCAAGGCCTTCTCATGGTCCCTTCTGGCTCTCTTAATTTCCTTCTTAAGCTCCTCCTGTCAGCCTTATAATCTCTTAGATCTCTAACATTACCTAGCTCTCTGAACCTTTCGTAAGCTTATTGTTTCTTCTTGACTAGATTTATTACAGCCTTTGTACACCACGGTTCCTGTACCCTACCATAACTTCCCTGTCTCATTGGAATATACCTATGCAGAACTCCACACATATATCCCCTGAACATTTGTCACTGTTACCTGTCCCGTGAGATTTTTGTGAGCATGATGTAATTGTCTCATGATATTGGTATGATGTAATTGTCTCCTGATGGTGGGGTGATGTGATGTCACATGACGGCATGTTCCAGCCGGTATAAAAGGGGAGACCATAGTTTGTTGCATAGTTGTTTTACTGGGGAGTCACAGTCGGTGGTTACATAATCATAGGAGAGAGCGAGAGTGAAAAATTACCAGCTTCGTGCGAACCCAAAGAATTGGGTAGAAATCAACGTTGTTCTGTGTGTCTTGAAGTGATTGATGTGAATTGTAGTACACACTTTTGGTTAACCCCTGCATGGTCTCGGGTGTGTGGTGACTACCTCCAGCGAAAGGTCTTTGGAAAACTTTGAGAAATCTTATTCTACGGGATCTGTTCGGAAAAGGCATTTCTTGGCTGGGATCTGTGTTAAAAGTTTTGTCTTTCCTTCAAGAATTGCTCATCGCTGATTTGGTAAGTTTCTCCTCTCACTTACTTTATGAATCATATGGACTTACTAAACCACCACTTAAAGACTGTGCTTAAATAAGATCTGTTAAGAATTATATTTAAGTTTGACTGTTTGATAACTATAGGTGCATAACACTGTTAACTTCCATTTAAGTTAGCTGTTTGTTTACTTTTCAATGTTTTTAAGTAGAGGTTAATAAATTTCATTGTTTATTTATAAAAACCCGACTTAATTTCATATCAACTGTTGCTGGTATGTAACACCACATTTCTTCCGTACCTTTCCCTGAGAACATCTGTTCCTAATTTAAGCTTCCAAGTTCCTGCCTGATAGCCTCATAATTCCCCTTACTCCAATTAAACACTTTTCTAACTTGTCTGTCCCTATCTCTCTCCATTGCTGTTGTAAAGGAGATAGAATTATGATCACTATCTCCAAAATGCTCTCCCACTGAGAGATCTGACACCTGACCAGGTTCATTTCCCAATACCAAATCAAGTACAGTCCCTCCTCTTGTAGGCTTATGTACATATTGTGTCAAGAAATCTTCCTGAACACACCTAACATACTCTACCCCATCTAAACCCCTTGCTCTAGGGAGATGCCAATCGATATTTGGGAAATTAAAATCTCACACCACGACAACTCTGTTATTATTACACCTTTCCAGGATCTGTTTTCCTATCTGCCCCTCAATATCCCTGTTACTATTGGGCAGCCTGTAAAAGCACCTAGTAGTGTTATAGACCTTTTCCTGTTCCTAATCTCCACCCACAGAGACTCCATTGACAATCCCTTCATGACGTCCACCTTTTCTGCAGCCGTGACACTATCTCTGATCAACAGTGCCACGCCCCCACCTCTTTTGCCTCCCTCCCTGTCCTTTCTGAAACATCTAAAACCCGGCACTTGAAGTAACCATCCCAGTCCCTGAGCCATCCAAGTCTCTGTAATGGCCACCACATCATAGCTCCAAGTACTGATCCACACTCTAAGCTCATCCGCTTTGTTCACAATACTCCTTGCGTTAAGATAGGCACTTCTCAAACCGTCAGTCTGAGCGCATCCCTTCTCTATCACCTGCTTATCCTCCCTCTTGCACTGTCTCCAAGCTTTCTCTATTTGTGAGCCAACAGCTTTTTCCGCAGTCTCTTCAGTTCAGTTCCCACCCCCCCAACAATTCTAGTTTAAACTCTCCCCAGCAGTCTTAGCAAACCTCCCTGCCAGGATATTAAAGAGCAAACACGAGGAAATCTGCAGATGTTGGAAATTCAAACAACAACACACACAAAATGCTGGTAGAACACAACAGGCTAGGCAGCATCTATAGGGAGAAGCGATGTCGACGTTTCGGGCTGAGACCCTTCGTCAGGACAAAGAATTTAGAAATGGTGCATCAAACAGTTGTGTGGTACCCCTTGCTTTCCACTTTCCACTCTCCACAACAGCTCCTGCCACACAACGGAAAGCTCATGTCCCTCAGTCACACACTGAGAAGAAAACCAGAAATGAAAGATCATTATATGGAGTTTATGGAGAGGATCCTCAGGAATAATCTTGCTGAGCTAACTCCTCCACCAGATCCCAACAAAGAAAGCTGCTGTTTGCCCAACTTCGGTGTTTTTTATCTCCAGAAAACTGCATGAATACGAATTGTCTTTGATTCAAATGCACAGTTCAAAGACGTATCACTGAACTATGTGTTCTTGCGGGATCCAGATCCCAACACAGTCTGCTTGGAGTCCTCATGCACTTCAGAACTGCGTCCAATGCAGCAATGGCAGATATCGAACAAACATTCCACAGCTTCCTAGTGAGACGAGCATTGAGATTACCTCAGAGTCTTGTGGTTTCGTGACCACCAGTTGGACAAAGATATTCTCTAGTATTGCTTGAGAGTTCATGTATGTGGCAATCTATGGCCTTAAGAGGACAACCATCGAAGGAGAGAAGGACTTCAGGACTGAAACATGGAGGTACATAAAAAGGCATCTTCATGTTGATGTTGTTCTTAATTTGGGTAGATGGGGCTCGTCAACCATGGTTGGTAGCTCATATAGAAGAAGGAAAATTCTAATCTCCAAACTCTACTGCCTTGCAATTATACCCACTTATGGGGGAGTAAACTCCGAGAGAAAAACCTGGAGCTGTAGTCCCTAAG
Organism: Hemitrygon akajei; assembly: GCF_048418815.1. NCBI lineage: Eukaryota > Metazoa > Chordata > Chondrichthyes > Myliobatiformes > Dasyatidae > Hemitrygon > Hemitrygon akajei. The sequence goes on from NC_133125.1 coordinate 55,958,332, forward strand.
GCAGTCCTGTGCTGAGTTCAATGCTGACTGGCAGCTCCTGCGATGCTGCTGGTACCAAACTGTATCAGTCTCTGCCATTCCTTTGGGTTCATTGGATGCGTGGAGAGTGGGAGCTTGCTACATGGGCAACAGCTTGCTCTCCATATCGTACTGCCCTGGCTTGCATATCTAAACAGCTAAGATGCAATATCCATGGTCGACCTGTCCAATGGAGGCCTCAGAACAGATGGTTTTAAATCATTTTCTGATGCCGAAGAAGCAGTCCGTGTGCTGAAAGCAGCACAAGACACCTTGGCACAGTCTGCATAAGATCAAATCCAATGTATTCCCTCTGAGGATCTGTTTACAAAATCTTGATTTTTGGAGCAGATGTCCCTCCTATGTATTACAGTCTGTGCGTAGGATGGGAGCTTTTACTTATCAGGTTGCAAATACCGAATGAGCTTTTACACATCATGGTGTGCAATCAACTATCAGCAGTCTATTTGCCCCACTTGGGTTTGCTGTTCCAGTCTGTATCCCTGGACACTTCATGTTAAGAGAGTTGACCTCAGACACTTATGGATGGGATGTCCCATTCACTAAAGAGAAACACCAGCAGTGGTTTTCTTCCCTTAAAGGTTTGAAGATTTCAAGAACTTATGCCATATGTATTTTATTTAACTCTGCATTTTGCAGTAAAGAGATCCTATTAAAAGACCCTAAAGAAAGCTTCCATCTTGGGTGAGTTTTGAGTAGTTGTTAGCTTGCTTCATAGCTTTGTACACCCACACAGTGGGGGTAGTAGACTGTGTATTCACACCCCCATACCAGATGGTGACGCAACCTGACTGAATACTGAATACTCTCCAGGGTACAGCTGTAGAAATCTGCTCGACTGTTAGGTGACATGGCAAATTTCCTCAATAAAATATAGCCGATGGCATGCTTTCTTTATAACTACATTAATATGTTTCCCCCAGGATAGACCTTCACAGATGTTGATACCCTCTCCAAGTGCTGACCCCTGAATGAAGCCTGGTATGTGTTCCCTTTCCTGAAGTCCACATAGGTTCCTTGGTCATGCTGATGTTGAATGCAAGATTGTGGTTGTGACACCACTCAACCAGCCAATCCATCTCACAGCTCCTGGTCAACATCTGAGATTCTGCCATAACTGTGTCATCTGCAAATTTAGAGATGATGCTTGAGCTTGATAAGTTGGAAATGTAAAAGACTTTTGTATCACTACCTCAATGTCTCCTGGTGATTAAAATCATAGTCAATAGAACTGAGGCTTGTAAAGTATCCATTTCAAAAGTTGCCCCTGCCTCCAAGAACATTCCTTCCATTATTTTTGAATAGTCTTACCCTATCCCTAGATATCATCTTGTTCTTTATTTATATATAGAATGCCTCAGGATTCTCTTCAGTTCCACTGACCATTGATCTACATGGCCCTTCCAGGCTCTTCCAATTTCCTTCTTGTGTTCTGCATTTTTAGCTTTTTTATAATTTTCTAGGGCTGCATTTGCAATATTTCATACAGATTATGTCTTCTCTCTGCAGGAGATGTAAATGGGTGTTGCCAATAATACCGAGAAATGTAAGCAATTTGCTTAAGAGCTGGGTAAAACACCCTGTAGAGATGTGTCTGGAAAATAGAACAATATGTCTCCAATAGAACACAAAGTAATTACTCTACAAAATCAGTGAAGTAGAAATAATGTATAATACCCTCTTTACACAATGTTAATGGCATCACAAATAGTTCAGCACATAGAAGCTTACACCATGCTGCAAAGAAAAAAATTGCAGCGAAGAATTAATCAGGGCTGTATTTTCACAATGTGTTGTCATAGGAAAGCAGAATCCATTATCCGTCATCCTCTAAAGGTGTTTTCAGAAAGCAAGATAGAGTCAGAGTGAGTTGTGCCAACTCTAGACAGACATGTAGCCACTTCTCTTTCTGCAGTGGATATGTGAGAGAAACTCTGAGAAGTTCTGATCATTGTCTTTGAATCCTCCAAGATCATCTTCCAATCCAGGGTCTGTGTTGTGGAGTAGAATGAGGTGTCTCATGCTTTTTCTTCCAAAGGTTCAAAGGGGAGCTCTGTGACCCACAGCCTTATTGAAAACAATGGCTCAGTAACATCTGCAGATCTTTCCACATAACAGAAGACTACATGTAACAGAGCCTCCTAGAACTTACTGTCCTCTATCACAGAGCTGTAAGACAATAGCAATTGAGAAAACCTGGATCAGCCACTTACACTGGAAGATAAGATTGGCTCCATCCATTCTCTTGGCCTGAATAAAACTTCAGAAGTGATGGCTTATCACCACAGCTGTACACAGTTCTGCGGGGCTGGTTGGCCCCATACCTTCTGGAAGCGTATAAAGCCATAGTTCCAACTGGTAGCATGTCAGTCTAAGAGGAAGGGCATCATCACCCTCATCATCAAGAGGGAAATGAAGGACATCAGGAACTGGACATCATTTCACAGTTGATAAGATCCTGGTCCAAAGCCATTGTCAACCAAGAGCAAACCTATGCTGTACCAGGCAAGAAAATCTCTGACAACCTTGCAGTATTTAGAGATACAATTGCCTATGCACATGCAGCACAGAGTGGTGGACACCTATCTGGTCAGCTTGGACCAGGAGAAGAACTTCAACAGATGACACACATACATAGACATGCTCTCCAAAATCGCATTTGGAGAGGGAATCCAAAGTAAAAATACATTGATGTCACCATAAACTATCTAGAGATTAATTTTCTTGTGGGCATTCACAATAAATGCCAAGAAACACAACAGGATCAATGAAAAACTGCGTACAGCAAAGACAGCCAAACAACCAAAGTGTAAAAGATGACAAATTATGCAAATAAGATCATTGTTGAAGAGCCAGAATGGTTCAAGATTGCTCCTGAACTTGGTGGTGTGGGAACTGTGTATCTTGTACCTTCTGTCTGATGGCAATAGTGAGAAGAGAGCATAACGTGGATGGTGGGGGGCTTTTGATGGTGGATGCTACTTTCCTGCAACAGTGGTCCTTGTAGATGTGCTCAATGGTGGGGAGAGTTTTACCTGTGATGGACTGGGCTGTATCCACGACTTTTTGCAGGCTTTTCCATTCAAGGGCATTGGTGTTTCCATACCAGGCCGCGATGCAACCAGTAAGTGTACTCTTCATCGTACATCTATATAAGTTTGTCAAAGTTTTAGATGACATGCTGAATCTTTGCAAACTTCTAAGAAATTAGAGGTACTGCCTCACACACAAACTGCTGGTGGAACTCAGCAGGCCAGGCAGCATCTATGGAAAAGAGTACAGTCGATGTTTTGGGCTGAGACCCTTTGGCAAGATTCTAACCCAGCAGTCCTGCCAGGAAGAGTGAGGTCATGCTTTGCAGCAACAGTCCCAACCAATCTAATGTGCCCTTCATCATGAGGCCTGAATACCTATAGTTTCTGGGGATCTGGTTCAGAGTGGCTGAGGTGTGTAACAAGAGCTGGCTGGAGTAGATTGGGAAAGTCAAGCAAAGATTGAGTTTGTGGAAATGGTACTCTCTGTAAATAATTGGGAAAAATTTGGTCTTCAGGTATGATATGCTCTTAGGGCTGCTGTGTTTGGCACAACTATGGTTGTTTCCTATTCCTCTGCCTCAGGAATCACCTGGGACATCTTCTAGTTTATCTGGGGATCCAAGATGGAGCAAGTCCAGTGGGCCACATTCAATAAGTCCTCAGAGAATGGGGGCATAAGCCTTATCCAATGTTCCTCTGATCTTGATGACCACCTTCATTTGTGGCTGTATCAAGTAGTGTGTGGACATGGGCACAAAGTATCATTGTGTTCTCAGGTTCCACCCATCCCTAGAGTTGCAGAAAATGAATCTTCCCCATTACTACGCATCACCCTAAGCAGCTGGATGCTGCCACATAACCTGTTCTTTGTGAAAGAGATCTTCCAAGTAAACACCTATGACCAGAAGGTGATAAGGCAGTGGGTGAAAATTACTGCAGTCTACAAGACAGAGACACTGTGGATATGATGGGGTGGTTCCCTGAGTAGATTGTCTAAACCACTTAACAGAACACCTCATTGCCAGATCTCACCAACAAGCTCCCAGACCTCACTTAACCGGCAGTGAAAGGGACCCTTGCAGTCAGAACCTTTCTGTACAGATGACACATCATCCCCAAATCATGCTGCCCTCAGACCAGATGCAAGTGGGGATGAAACAGTCACCCACCTCTTTTCAGGCAAAGAGGATCTGGAGATAGATATAAGGAACTATGTCCAAGTTTATTCCCAGCAGCAGCATAAGAGGACTCTTTGATCCATGGGCTGCTCCTTGGGACACACACTAAGGTAGACATCAAGTGTTGCTGAATGGTCACCAACTCAGTGAAATATGTCTTTTGCTCTGTCCAAGACCTGTTGATCTTCCAGCACAGTGAGATGTTCATAAAGGAAATTCTGAAGACCGGCACAGGGTCCACACAAGTAGCGTGGCACTTTGTTTCATCTAAAACGTTTTATGCTCTGCATGTCATGACCATGAACATAAAAACTGTTATTGCACTGGTTCTTCTCTTGTTTATTGTTAATATGAATAAAGTTTATCTTGAAATTTAAAAAAGTTAGAAAAAATAAAGGACAGGAAACACTGGTGGGAGATCCACAATTCCCAAAACAGCAGTGATAAATAGAACACTGTATAAATAAGGAAATTAAAGATGCAAATAACAAGCACAATACAATTATCTTGAAGGACCTTAATTGCCATATAAATTGTAAAACCAGTTTAGTGGTGATTGTGTGGCAGGCAAATTTGTAGAATATATACCAGTTTAGTAAATCAGCAGTTGAAAACTAGGGAAAGAATAGGTTATTTCACTATGGTACTCTACAATAAAACATGCTATTTATTAACATTGTACTTAAGTGATAGTCAAGAAAAAGTGATTATATGATGAATTTTGTATGAAGATCAAAAATGATTTACTTCAATCCAACCAGGATTTTAATTCTAACCAAGCAAACTTTAACCTCTCTCGTCTATTAAACAGATGCTCTATTAAAATTAAAATCACCTGGTCAGCCCTGGCTTTGCACTTCAGAGATTTTCCCTTTGCACCAGTCAGACGTCCCCCTCTAAAATTTAAAATCTAAGTGACACAAAATGCTGGAGGAACTCAGCAGGCCAGGCAGCATCAATGGAAAAGAGTACAGTCAAAGTTTTGGGCCGAGACCTTTCAGCAGGACTGGAGAAAAAAAGATGATGAGTCGGGGTTAGAGCGTGGTGGTGGGGTGGACAGGGGTGATAGGGGAAATTGAGAGTGGGAGAGGGGGTGAAGTAAAAGAGCTGGGATGTTGATTGGTGAAAGAGATAAAGGGCTGGAGAAGGGGGAGTCTGATAGGAGAGGACAGAAGGCTATGGAAGAATGAAAATGGGGAGGAGCACCAGAGGGAGGTTATCAGCAGGCAAGAAGATAAGGTGAGAGAGGGAAAAGGGAATGGTGAATAGAGAAAGAGGGGTGGGGGGCATTACCGGAAGTTCGAGAAATCAATGTTCATGCCATCAGGTTGGAGCTACCCAGATGGAATATAAGGTGTTGCTCCTCCAACCTGAGTGTGGCCTCATCACAACAGTAGAGGAGGCCATGGATAGACATAGTGGAATAGGAATGGGAAGTGGAATTAGGATGGGTGGCCACTGGGTGATCTCGCTTTCTCTGGTGGATAGAGTGTAGGTGCTCAGTAAAGCCATTTCCCAATCTACGTTATGTCTCATCAATGTACAAGAAGCCACACCAGGAGCACCAGATACAGTAGACGATCACAACAGACTCACAGGTGAAGTGTCGCCTCACCTGGAAAGACTGTTTGGTACCCTGAATGATAGTGAGGGAGGAAGTGTAAAGGCAGATGTAGCACTGGTTCTGCTTGCAAGGATAAGTGTCAGGAGGGAGATCAGTGGGGAGGGACGAATGGACAAGAAAGTCGCAATCTCCGTGGAAAGCAGAAAGTGGGGGGGATGGAGGGAAAGATGCGCTTGGTGATGAGATCCCGTTGGAGATGGCGGAAGTTCTGGAGAATTATGTGCTGGACATAGAGGGGTGGGAGGTGAGGACAAGAGAAACCCTATCCCTAGTGAAGTGGCAGGAAGATGGGATGAGGGCAGAAGACGTGTGAAATGGAAGAGATGCAGCTGAGGGCAGCATTGATGGTGGAGGAAGGGAAGCCCCTTTAGACAATAGACAATAGACAATAGGTGCAGAAGTAGACCATTCGGCCCTTCGAGCCTGCACCGCCATTTTGAGATCATGGCTGATAATCTACTATCAATACCCGGTTCCTGCCTTATCCCCATATCCCTTGATTCCCCTATCCATAAGATACCTATCTAGCTCCTTCTTGAAAGCATCCAGAGAATTGGCCTCCACTACCTTCCGAGGCAGTGCATTCCAGACCCCCACAACTCTCTGGGAGAAGAAGTTTTTCCTTAACTCTGTCCTAAATGACCTATCCCTTATTCTCAAACCATGCCCTCTGGTACTGGACTCTCCCAGCATCTGGAACATATTTCCTGCCTCTATCTTGTCCAATCCCTTAATAATCTTATATGTTTCAATCAGATCCCCTCTCAATCTCCTTAATTCCAGCGTGTACAAGCCCAGTCACTCTAACCTCTCTGCGTAAGACAGTCCAGACATCCCAGGAATTAACCTCGTGAATCTACGCTGCACTTCCTCTACAGCCAGGATGTCCTTCCTTAACCCTGGAGACCAAAACTACACACAATACTCCAGGTGTGGTCTCACCAGGGCTCTGTACAAATGCAAGAGGATTTCCTTGCTTTTGTACTCAATTCCCTTTGTAATAAAGGCCAACATTCCATTAGCCTTCTTCACTGCCTGTTGCACTTGCTCATTCACCTTCAGTGACTGATGAACAAGGACTCCTAGATCTCTTTGTATTTCTCCCTTACCTAACTCTACACTGTTCAGATAATAATCTGCCTTCCTGTTCTTACTCCCAAAGTGGATAACCTCACACTTATTCACATTAAACGTCATCTGCCAAGTATCTGCCCACTCACCCAGCCTATCCAAGTCACCCTGAATTCTCCTAGCATCCTCATCACATGTCACACTGCCACCCAGCTTAGTATCATCAGCAAATTTGCTGATGTTATTCTCAATGCCTTCATCTAAATTGTTGACGTAAATTGTAAACAGCTGTGGTCCCAATACTGAGCCCTGTGGTCCCAATACTAGTCACCACCTGCCATTCCGAGAAACACCCATTCACCGCTACCCTTTGCTTTCTATCTGCCAACCAGTTTTCTATCCATGTCAATGTCTTCCCCCCGATGCCCTGAGCTTTGATTTTACCCACCAATCTCCTATGTGGGACCTTATCAAATGCCTTCTGAAAATTGAGGTACACTACATCCACTGGATCTCCCCCGTCTAACTTCCTGGTTACATCCTCGAAAAACTCCAACAGATTAGTCAAGCGTGATTTACCCTTGGTAAATCCATGCTGGCTCGGCCCAATCCTATCACTGCTATCTAGATATGCCACTATTTCATCCTTAATAATGGACTCTAGCATCTTCCCCACCACCGATGTCAGGCTGACAGGTCGATTGTTTTCTCCCTCCCTCCTTTCTTAAAAAGTGGGATAACATTAGCCATTCTCCAATCCTCAAGAACTGATCCTGAATCTAAGGAACATTGGAAAATGATTACCAATGCATCCGCAATTTCCAGGGCCACCTCCTTTAGTACCCTAGGATGCAGACCATCTGGACCTGGGGATTTGTCAGCCTTCAGTCCCATCAGTCTTCTCATCACCATTTCCTTCCTAATGTCAATCTGTTTCATTTCCTCTGTTACCCTATGTCCTTGGCCCATCCATACATCTGGGAGATTGCTTGTGTCTTCCTTAGTGAAAACAGATCTAAAGTACTCATTAAATTCTTCTGCCATTTCTCTGTTTCCCATAACAATTTCACCCAATTCATTCTTCAAGGGCCCAACATTGTTCTTAACTATCTTCTTTCTCTTCACATACCTAAAAAAGCTTTTGCTATCTTCCTTTATATTCCTGGCTAGCTTGCGTTCGTACCTCATTTTTTCTCCCCGTATTGCCTTTTTAGTTAAGTTCTGTTGTTCCTTAAAAACTTCCCAATCATCTGTCCTCCCACTCACCTTAGTTCTGTCATAGTTCCTTTTTTTTAATGCTATGCAATCTCTGACTTCATTTGTCAACCACTGTGGCCCCTTTCCCCCGTTTGAATCCTTCCTTCTCTGGGGGATGAACTGATTTTGCACCTTGTGCATTATTCCCAAGAATACCTGCCATTGCTGTTCCACTGTTTTTTCTGCTAGGATATCCGTCCATTTAACTTTGGCCAGCTCCTCCCTCATGGCTCCATTGTCTCCTTTGTTCAACTGCAACACTGATACCTCCGATCTGCCCTGATCCCTCTCAAATTGCAGATAAAAACATCATATTATGATCATTACCTCCTAATGGCTCCTTTACTGCAAGATCGCTTATCAAATCCTGTTCATTACATAACACTAAATCCAGAATAGTCTTGTCCCTGGTCGGCTCTCGTACAAGCTGTTCCAAGAATGCATCCCGTAGGCACTCTACAAACTCCCGATCCTGTGGTCCAGCACCAACCTGATTCTCCCAGTTCACCTGCATGTTGAAATCCCCCATAACTACTGCAACATTACCTTTGCCACATGCCAATGTTAACTCCCTATTCAACTTGCACCCAATATCCATGCTACTGTTTGGTGGCCTGTAGACAACACCCATTTGGGTCCTTTTGCCCTTACTGTTCCTCATTTCTATCCACACAGACTCTACTTCTCCTGACCCTACGTCCCCCCTTGCAAAGGACTGAATCTCATTCCTCACCAACAGGGCCACCCCACCCCCTCTGCCCACATTTCTGTCCCTACGATAGCACGTATACCCTTGTATATTCATTTTCCAGGTCTGATCTCCCTGCAGCCATGTCTCCGTTATCCCAACAACATCGTAGTTACCCATTTGCACCTGGGCTTCAAGCTCATCCGCCTTATTTCTGACACTTCGTGCATTCAGATATAGAATTTTTAGCCCATTTCTCCTCTCTCTGTTTGAATCACTGCCTATTGTGCTTAACCCAGCTCCCCGAACTCCCATCAGGCTATATGCCCCTAGAATTTTGTTGTCCTTCCTAAATTTACTTATTCTTTCAACACATTTAACTCCATGTTCCGTCAGACCTTCCCTCTGTACATGTGTCCTCCTTATCACGTGTTCCGCCTCACCTTTCTCTACTACACACTTAATATTCTGGAACCCTTTCTTTGAATAAGATGGACATCTCCTTCATTCCAGAATGAAAAGCCTCATCTTGAGAGCAGATGCAGCAGAGACGGAGGTATTGAGAAAAGGGGATGGCATTTTTACAAGTAACAGGATGGGAGTAGATATAATGCAGGTAGCTTAAGAGCCTGTGGGTTTATAATAGGCATCAGTAGATAAGCTGGCTCCAGAGATAGAGACAGAGAGATTGAGAGATGGGAGGGAGATGTCAGAAATGGACCAGGTAAATTTAAGTGCAGGGTGGAAGTTGGAGGCAAAGTTGATGAAGTCAACGAGCTTGGCATGGGTGCAGGAAGCAGCACCAATGCAGATGTTAATGTAGCATAGGAAAAGTGGGGGAGTGACACTGGTGTAAGCTTGGAACATAGACTGTTCACATAGCCGTCAAACAGGCAGACATAACTGGGATCCATGCAAGTACCTATGGCTACACCTTTTGTTTGAAGGAAATGGGAGGTGCCAAAGGAGAAATTAATGAGAGTGAGGACAAGTTTCACTAGATGGAGGGGGGTGGTGGTGGAGAACTGGTGTTTAAAATCTAGTTTCTTTTCTCACTTTCCAAATTCTGTGGAATAGCCTTGAATGGAAAACAGCTTTCCACAAATGCTGCCTGACCTGCTGAGTGTTTCTAGAATTTCTGTTACTATGTAAATTCAAACTATCGTTTCTGTTTATATAAATTCTCTCTTCAAATGCTTCTTTTGGGAGTCTTTTAGACAAATGAGGCTTTAGGCAAGGCAGTATTTTATGTAGATTTCCTATGAGATAGGTGGGTAGAACTATGCATGGTGTCAGAATGTCACAGGGAGAGTTCATCTTTGAAGGTGTATTTTATATAAGGCAATTAATCAATATTGTTCACTCATGAAAAGTTAAAGGCTTTATTTGGCAATGTGAACTGACAGATATACACACTTTTTGAAAAAGGTTCCAATTGCTGATATATGTTGATTTAAATATTCCCTGTAGCTTACAAAAATGCAAACTACCTTAGTTTGAAGTGATTAACATTCAAAGATATGCAAAAAGCACACTTATAATTAAAGTGCCATGGAAATAGTTATAATTTGAGACTTTGAAGTCTGTTCATAGCCCTTGGGATTAATCATGGAAAATGGTTGCTGAACACCAAAAACCATTATGTTAAATGACTGAGCTTCCCTATTTCCACCCCATCTAACACATCAAAAATTCCCACGTGGCCCCCATAAATAGAACTCACTCTCAAGTTCAGCTCTTGTGATGAGCTGTCTTTTCATTTCCCCACTTGAGACTCCTTGCAGGTAAATCTAAGATTACTATTGCATGGAAGAAAGAACCATCATCTGAAAGAATCTAGCACTGTGCAAGGATTCATATTGTGATATAGTTTGTGAGTCTACATGCCTTGCTGTGTCATATTAAATACCAGTGTTGTTGTAGAAATAGCAGCGGCAGCAAGGGAAATAAAGAAACTTTAATAAAAAAACAGTGAGGCAAAATAACATCAGCTTCATAGACCCTGTACAGATTACAGAGGAGGAGGTGTTTGCTACACTGAGACAAATTAGGGTGGATAAATCCCCAGGGCCTGACAAGTAGTTCTCTCAGACCCTGCAGGTGGCAAGTGCAGAAAATGCCAAGGCCCTTGCAGAGAGTTTTAATTTATTCTTAACGATAGGTGAGGTACCAGAGGATTGGAGGATAGCTAATGTTGTTCCACTGTTCATAAGAGGCTCTAAAACAAAACCAGGAAATTATAGTCTGGTGAGCCTGACACCAGTAGTGGGAAAGTTATTGGAAAGTATTCTGTAGGACTAGATAGAAAAATATTTGGATAGACATGGACTGATTAAGAATAGTCATCATGGCTTTGTGTATGGTAGGTCACGTCTAATGAATCTTAAGGAGTTTTTTTTTGAGGAGGTTATCAGGAAAGTTGATGAAGGCAATGCAGTGGATGTTATCTACATGGACTTTAGTAAGCCCTCTGGCACTGAGTCTGGTGCTGTAGCTCAGAAGATCAAAGAGGTGAAGAGGGCTGCTGTTTTGATAGGAGATACTTCAGTCAGAGGAGCAGGAACGACGCTCTGTGGGTGCGATAGAGACACTCAGATGATATGCTGCCTCCCTGGTGCCAAGATCAAGGATGTCTCAGATTGTGTCCATGGCATTCTCAAGGGCAAGGGTGAGCAGCCAGAAGTCTTGGTGCATATTGGCACCAATGACGCAAGTAGACAAGGTCATGAAAAGAGATTTTAGGGAGCTGAGCAACAGAATCTCCAGGGTTGTAATCTCTGGATTGCTGTCTGTGTCATATGCCAGTGAGGGGAAGAATAATATGATTTGGCAGGTGAATGTGTGGCTGAGGAACTGGTGCAGGGGGTAGGGATTCAGATTTATGGATCATTGAGATTCTCTTCTGGGGAAGGTATGACCTGTACAAAAGGGACTGGTTAAACCTGAACCTGAGGGGGTCCAATATCCTTGCAGGCAGGTTGGCTAGGGTTGTGTGAGTGGGTTAATCTAATTTGGCAGGGAGATGACAAATTAGATTGATAGTGCTGATGATAAGGTAGTTGGTTTACAAGCAGAAGCAACGTGTAGTGAGTCTCCTCGCAATGAGAGGCTGATGATCAGGCAAAATTGCAGTCAACAGGATGAGTTGCAATGTAATAGGCAGACAAAATTAAAAAGGGTGAATACAGGACTGAAGGTGATGTGTTTGAATGCGCTGACCCGCACTCAGTCCACAACCCTCCATTCCTTTCCTGTCCATTTACCTATCCAATTTTACTTTAAATGACAATACTGTACCTGCCTCTACCATTTCTACTGGAAACTCGTTCCACACAGCTACCACTCTCTGAATAAAGAAATTCCCCCTCGTGTTACCCCTAAACTTTTGCCCCCTAACTCTCAACTCATGTCCTCTTGTTTGTATCTCCCCTACTCTCAATGGAAAAAGCCTATCCACATCAACTCTATCTATCCCCCTCATAATTTTAAATACCTCTATCAAGTCCCCCCTCAACCTTCTATGCTCCAAAGAATAAAGACCTAACTTGTTCAACCTTTCCCTGTAACTTAGGTGCTGAAACCCAGGTAACATTCTGGTAAATCTTCTCTGTACCCTCTCTATTTTGTTGACATCTTTCCTATAATTCGGTGACCAGAACTGTACACAATACTCCAAATTTGGCCTTACCAATGCCTTGTACAATTTTAACATTACATCCCAACTCCTATACTCAATGCTCTGATTTATAAAGGCCAGCATATCAAAAGATTTCTTCACCACCCTATCCACATGAGATTCCACCTTCAGGGAACTATGCCCCATTATTCCTAGATCACTCTGTTCTACTGCATTCTTCAATGCCCTAACCATTTACCATGTATGTCCTATTTTGATTATTCCTACCAAAATGTAGCAGCTCACATTTATCAGCATTAAACTCCATCTGCCATCTTTCAGCCCACTCTTCTAACTGGCCTAAATCTCTCTGCAAGCTCTGAAAACCTACTTCATTATCCACAATGCCACCTAACTTAGTATCATCTGCATACTTACTAATCCAATTTACCACCCTATCATCCAGATCATTAATGTATATGACAAACAAAATTGGACCCAGTACAGATCCATGAGGCACACCACTAGTCACCGACCTCCAACCTGACAAACAGTTATCCACCACTGCTCTCTGGCATCTCCCATCCAGCCACTGTTGAATCCATTTTACTACTTCAATATTAATACCCAATGATAGAACCTTCCTAACTAACCTTCCCTGTGGAACCTTGTCAAAGGCCTTACTGAAGTCCATACAGACAACATCCACTGCTTTACCTTTGTCAACTTTCCTTGTAACCTCTTCAAAAAATTCAATAAGATTTGTCAAACATGACCTTCCATGCTCAAATCCATGTTGACTGTTCTTAATCAGACCCTGTCTATCCAGATAATTATATATACCATCTCTAAGAATACTTTCCATTAATTTACCCACCACTGATGTCAAACTGACAGGCCTAATATTGCTAGGTTTACTCTTAGAACCCTTTTTAAACAACGGAACCACATGAGCAATGCACTAACCCTCCAGCACCATCCCTGTTTCTAATGACATTTGAAATATTTCTGTCAGAGCCCCTGTTATTTCTACACTAATTTCCCTCAAGGTCCTAGGAAATATCCTGTCAGGACCTGGAGATTTATCCACTTTTATATTCCTTAAAAGTGCCAGTACTTCCTCCTCTTTAACTTCGTCATAGTTTCCATAACTTCCCTTACCTTACACAATTCAATATCCTTCTCCTTAGTGAATACCGAAGAAAAGAAATAGTTCAAAATCTCCCCCATCTCCTTCAGCTCCACACATAGTTGTCCACTCTGATTCTGTAAGGGACCAATTTTATCCTTCACTATCCTTTTACTATTAATATAACTGTAGAAACTCTTTGGATTTATTTTCACCTTACTTGCCAAAGGAACCTCATATCTTCTTTCAGCTTTTCTAATTTCTTTCTTAAGATTCTTCTTACATTCTTTATATTCCTCGAGCACCTCATTTACTCCATGCTGCCTATATTTATTGTAGATATCTTTCTTTTTTCTAAGTTTCCAATATCTCTTGAAAACTATGGCTCTCTCTCCCAAACTTTTAACCTTTCCTTTCAACCTAACAGGAGCATAAAGATTCTGTACCCTCAAAATTTCACCTTTAAATGACCTCCATTTCTCTATTACATCCTTCCCATAAAACAAATTGTTCCAATCCACTCCTTCTAAATCCTTTCGCATCTCCTCAAAGTTAGCCTTTCTCCAATCAAAAATCTCAACCCTGGGTCCAGTCCTATCCTTCTCCATAATTACATTGAAACTAATGGCATTGTGATCACTGGACCTGAAGTGCTCTCCAGCACACACTTCCATCACCTGACCTATTTCATTCCCTAACAGAAGATCCAACACTGCCCCTTCTCTAGTTGGTACCTCTATGTGTTGCTGCAAAAAACTATCCTGCACACATTTTACAAACTCCAAACCATCCATCCCTTTTACAGTATGGGCTTCCCAGTCTATGTGTGGAAAATTAAAAGCTCCCACAATCACAACCCTATGCTTACTACAAATATCTGCTATCTCCTTGCAAATTTGCTCCTCCAATTGTCGCTCTCCATTAGGTGGTCTATAATACAGCCCTATAAGTGTTACTACACCTTTCCCATTCCTCAATTCCACCCAAATAGCCTCCCTAGACAAGCCCATCTAATCTATCCTGCCAGAGCACCGCTGTAATATTTTCTCTGAGAAACAACGCAACCCCCCCCCCCCCCATTCCTCTGATTCTATCACACCTGAAGCAATGAAATCCAGGAATATTTAGTTGCCAATCATACCCCTCCTGCAACCATGTTTCACTAATAGCTACAACATCATATTTCCAGGTATCAATCCATTTTGATATTATTTGCTAGCTTGCTTTCATATTTCATCTTTTCCCTTCTAATGATTCCTTCAGTTGCCTCTGTAGCTTTTTAAAAACTTCCCAATCCTCTATCTTTCCACCAATTTTTGCTTTGCTGAAAGCCCTCTTTTTCGTTTTTACATTAGCTTTGACTTCCCTTGTAAGTCGTGGTTGTACTATTTTGCCATTTGAGTATATCTTCAGTTTTGGAATACACAAGCCTGAATCTTCCTCATTTTTCCCAGAAACGGATGCCATTGCTGCTCTGCTGACATCTCTGCCAGCAGCTCCTTCCAATTTACTCCTTCCAACTCCTCTCTCATACCACTGTAATTCCCCTTACTCCACTGAAATACTGCTACATCAGACTTTACTTTCTCCCTATCAAATTTCAAGTTGAACTCAATCATATTGTTATCACTAGTTCCTAAGGGTTCTTTTATGTTAAGCTCCCTAATTACCTCCAGTTCATTATATGGCACCCAATCCAGTATAGTTGATCTCCTAGTAGGCTCAACAATAAACTGCTCTAAAACGCCATCTCTTAGGCATTCAATAAACTCACTCCCTTGAGATCCATTACCAACCTGATTTTCCCAATTGACCTGCATGTTAAGTTCTCCCTTTGCCCCTTTGACATGCTTTTCTATTTCCTGTTCCAATCTATGGTCCACCTCCCAGCCACTGTTGGGAGGCCTGCAAAAGACTGCCATCAGGGTCCTTCTACCCTTGCAGTTTCTAAACTCAACCCACAAGGATTCAACATCTTCCGATCCTATGTCACATCTTTCTACTGATTTGATGCCATTGTTTACCAGTAGAGCCAAATCACCCTCTCTGTCTACCTTCCTATACAACGTGTAACCTTGGACATTCAGCTCCCAAGCACAGCTATCCTTCATGATTCAGTGATGGCAATCTATTATAGTGCAACAAGATTATCCACCTTATTTCTTATACTCCGCGCATTGAGATACAACACTTCGAGTACGTCTTTGCTACCCTTTTTGATTTTGCATCCCTAATGCACTGTGTTACGATCCAGCAACAATGAATATATAATTGAGACAGGTTTTTTATAACAAATAAAATATTTATTAAACACTGCTAAAAAAACAACTCAGAAGTAAACAAACGACTAACTTAACCGGAAGTTGGCTGATATGCGGCAGCTTGAACAGTTCTTAAAGCGATAATGTGAAAACAGTTCTTAGAAGTAGTACTGCGAAAGTCCAAATGTTTTACACAGTTGCTTAGGAGAGACTTTCCTTGAGGTAATAAATTCTCTTTCCTGGTGTTACTGCTGATCCCAGCCAAAGTATGCCTTGATCAAAGGATTTACGATGAAGGAAATAAAATGGCTTAAAGACACTGACCTTTCCTTGACGAAACTCTCCATCCAACTCTTTCTGCTCTTTTTTGGCAAAGCAGGAGTTATCGTGGACACAAGTTACTAATTCCTCGTACGAAGATTAAATAAAGATCGAACCTGCTTTACAGCCGACAACACCAACTTTCCTCGATTCTTCCAGCTTCCTGAACTTTGATAAATCTTCACTCTCTGACTGGACTGAACTGAACTGGCATTATTGTAGCAAAACTGCTGGTAATAACCTTTGAGACTTAAGGCAGAAAGTAAAACTCCATTTTAAGACAAAACTTACACAGCAGTCTCTCCGGACTCTGGATTGGGGATTACCAAATGTTATGTGTTTTTTCTTGAGTGGTCTGTTTTGTGCTTTTTCGTGATATCATTCTGGAGAACGTTGTCTCATTTTTTAACTGCATTGTATTTGTGGTTTATAAATGACAATAAACTGAATCTGAATCTGAACTGCATCATGACATCGAATACACAGTGTAACGGAGTCACTGAACAAATTCAGCCACGAGCTGCCCCACATCACAGGGAGGGATTCTCCTTTTATAACCTGTTGAAAAAAAACTATCACATAACCTCTCACTGGCGGGAAAATTACGTCATTCCACCATCACAAGACCATTACCTCATGCCCAGCATAGCCTCAATTACATCATGGTCATGTGACAGGCACAAGATACTCATGGGTACGTAACAACTGATACTCACCCTGTTGGTTGCGACTATGTCCCATCATCTGCCTGCCCTTCCTGACAGGCTGACCGCATGCTATCTTTACTTTCTTACCATTCATCCTATCCTGAGTCCCTTCACTCCGGTTCCCACCCCACTGCCAAATTAGTTTAAACCTTCCCTAACAGCTCTACCAAACCTGCCTATGAGAATATTGGTCCCCCTCGGGTTCAGTGCAACCTGTAACTTTTGAACAGGTCACACCACCCCAAGAAGAGATCCCAATGATCAAAGAATCTGAAGCCCTGTCCCCTACACCAGCTTCTCAGCCATACATTTATCTGCCAAAGCATCCTGTTTCTACCCTCACTGGTGCGTGGCACAGGCAGCAATCCAGGAGGTCCTGCTTCTCAGCTTTCTACCGAGCTCTCTAAAAACCTCTTTTCAGGACCTCTTTGCTTTTCCTTCCTATGTCATTGGTATCAATATGTACCAAGACATCTGGCTGCTCTCCCTCCCTCTCCAAAATTTTATTCCACACCATGAGCCTCTGGAAGATCTTCCATGTTTTCTGTCCAAGAAAGATGCCCGACTCCTTCAGTGTCATCGAGAGGACATGGATACAATCATCATGAGGAAATATTGGAGATGGACTGGGCACACAATGAGAAAAGAGGCCAATTTTATATCAAGTCAGCACTTCATTGGACCCCTGAAGGGTGGAGGACATGCAGGACACCAGAGACAACTTGGTGCTGTACCACAGAGGCAGAAATTAGGACCCTAGGCTACACCTGGGGCACAATAGGGAAGATGACCAAGGACAGACAGAGATGGAGGACCTTCATTGCTGCCCTAAATGCCAGTGGCATAACAGCCAGTAAGTAAGTAGACAATCAAAGGTAATTTCACCACCTAGTAAGCATTCACACTCAGTTGTTGTTCCTGCAGCTCCATTCATTTGAATTTAGCAGAGATTATTTCCATTTCAGTTCAGAAGACCCCTGTTTGGCAAGGGAGTAAATTAGTTGGACAGGAAGACATCCAGGAAGGGGAGACAAGACAAGCTGGAAGAGTAAGTTGTGAACACATGGCAATGGAGACGGGTGGCATCTCATTTAATCATGCAGTAAAGAAGGGAAGCATGCCATTTTATGTAATTTTACAAGGATCATTTGCACTGATTGAACTAAATGACTCCGATCATGATTGTAGCTTTGTATGTTCAGTCACGGTAAAACAAAGCAGTTTATCATTTGCATCAAGTTTTACATCTGTCTGCCTTAGAAGAAATTAATGGTCATACACGGAGAAATGACAGAATTATCAATTCATATTAAAAAGGGGGATTACTGTTAAATCAACTGAATTTAACAGTTGTTCACAAGTTGGGATAACCTCACTCAACTTCACTTGTCCGGTTACTGAACTGTCCCCACAACCTATAGAGTCACCTTCAAGGATTCTTCATCTCATGCTCTCGATATTTATCGCTTATTTATTTATCATTATTCTATCTTTTTTCATTTGTATTTGAACAGTTTGTTGTCATTTGTACATTCGTTGTTTGTCCGGGTCTTTCATTGATTCTATTACGGTTCTCGGATTTACTCAGTATGCCATCAAGAGAATGAATCCCAGGGTTGTATATGTACATATGTACTTTAATAATAAATTTATAATACTTGAACTTGAACACTTCAAATTTACTTTGAACTTGAACACTTAACTGTTTTAAAATTATGTTGGCTCCAGTTGCAGGAGCAATTGACACTATGGATTTTAGAAGATAGCTAGAGCATGAATTTGTAATATAGATATCATGAAATATGATCACAGAAATTAAGGTAATTCTGATTTAAAGATGTCACTTCCTCAATTGCAGATTTATTTCTGTTTGGATTGGCAACAACATCTCCACAGCACAGGTGTATCACAAGGCTGTGTGCTTAGCCCCCCGCTCTATTTGCTGTATACCTACGACTGTGGGGCTATGTACAGGCAATATCATATCAGAGGATCTGTCCTGGGACCAGCACGTACGTACCATTACAAAGAATGCATGACAGTGCATTTACTTTCTTAGAAGTTTGCAAAGATTTGGCAAGCCGTTCAAAATTTTATGGAGAGTAAAACACGGTGGAAAGTATCCAAACTAGTTGTATCATGGTCTGGTATTGAAACATCTATATCCAAGAACAGAAAAACATCCAAAAAAGTGGCGGATACAGCCCATTGTATCACAGGCAAAGCCTTCCCCACTCATTGAATACATCTACAGTACACTGAGCAGTGCCAGAAGAAAATAACATCCATCAGAAAGGTTCCCTACCATCCAAGCCATGCTGTCTTCTCACTGCTGCCATCAGGAAGGAAGTACAGAAGCATTAGAAACCATACCACCAAGTTCTTACCCCTCTACCATCAGGCTCATGAACTAGTATGGATAACTTCATTCTTCTCAACAATGAACTGATTCCACAACCTAAGGACTCACTTTCAAGGACTCTGCACTCATGTTCTCAGTATTATTTATTCATCTTCATTATTATTATATTTGCACAGATTGGCTTGTTTTGCACATTGGCTGTTTGTCAGTCTCTGTGTGTAGTTTTTCATTGATTCTACTGTAGTATTTTCTATTGTGAATGACCGCTAGAAAATGAATCTCAAAGTAGAATACAGTGACGTTTACAATACATTCTTTGATAATAAATTTGTTTTGACTTTTGGTCAGTTTTAGCCTGAAACATGAGTAAACAACTCAAACTGTGCTGCAAATGCTGAAGTATATAATCAGAGGTGACCTTTCAGTGTAATCCGAAGACTGCCCATGTGCAGTTTTCTAGACTAGGTGTTAAATCATGACTGCTTTCTCACATGGTTGCAAAAGGCTAGTACAATTGAGGGTAGAAAGGCTCATTCACTTAGATTTCAGGTCAGCACTTGCCTTTCAACAAAGACCGGTATTTAAAACTCTTTTGGAGCAACACATTTTCCCAGCAGTACTCCTAGCCTGTATTTCAGTAATATCTCTTAACTTCACGATGCTGATCATGCATTCAGCAGCCAGAAATGTCCACCCCCTTAGTGCTGTAGAGAAACGTCTTACAATTTAGTTGCTGGTCGATCTCATCTGGCTGCTGATATAATTCAATACCCAGTGCTTCCTGTAGCTGCTTTTAGTTGTAAAACCAAGTCTACAGAGACTACACTGGATAAACTAGTTATTCCCTGTCATGGGTGAATTAGTCCACTCTAATTAGCTACAGTCTCTGGTTATGAGTGGGGAGGGGCATGAAGAGCTTCACATGGTTCAATTTCTGACAGATTGTGAGATGTAGGTGTTAAGTGTGTGCAAGTGCAGTCACGCATACAAGTGTTAGGTATGAGTCCCAAATGATAGGGCATGTAGTAAACTGAACTGAGAAGTGTATGGACTGCTGGTGCACACGGCCATTAAAGAATGCTTTTAGCATTCTTAGCCGGTTGTACAAAGTCAATGAACTTCTATGCCATTGACCTCCATAGCTATCTGACACTCCTGCCTTCAGATTGTGTTGAGTGTCTCCAAGTTTCCTACAGGTTGTAAATCTTCCTTTCATTCCAGCTCCATACAACATATGAGGACATTCTAACCTGCTCTTTCCCATACTGCATCATTAGCCCAAGGTACAGTGGCATTTGTTGCCTCAGAGTACCCAGAACCTGACAGTGCTGTCTCTGCGGAACTTGTAAGCTTTCCTTGTGACCAAATGGGTTTTGCCCAGTTGCTCCGACTTCCTCCTACTTTCTGAAGACACGTAGGTGAACTGCCTTCTGAAAGTTGCCCTGGTGGGTAGGTCAGTGGGAGAACCTGGTTGATGGTTGATGATAAGTGGGGAGAATTAAAAAGAGATTAAGGAAGGATTAGCAAATGGAGTTTGATGATTGGTGTGAATTTGATGGGCCAAAGGTTCTGTTAAGTTGCTGAATATCTGACGCACTGTGTAATGACTAGCCAGTGTCTGCTCTAGCTTCAGTTTACCTCACATTTAAGAGGTGCAGTCCAGCTTAAAATGTTAATAACCGCTATCAGTGATTGACTGCATATGCATCAGCAGGCAACCAATGGGCAGTGCCATCCAGAAGACTATACAGAGCATGCAGCATGATGCTTGTCGCCATGAATAAGGGGAGGGGGTTAATCATCTTTGTGTCTGATTCCAGAGGGCACTTAATTTAGCTACTGGGTTATCAACTATCATATTGTTTTGCGTGGGACATTGATGTGCGTAAATTGGCTGCTCTATTTTCCTGCATTATGACAGCAACTGCAAATCAAAATGTACTACATCTGGCTTTGCCGTGTGATGGCATTCCCTGAGAAATATAGAGCCTCCATGGTAAATACATAGAATCTTTCGAATCATGGATGGGAGATTCTAAATTGTGTTTGGTATATAAACAAATAAACAACTTCTAATCTCTAAGGATTTGGACTCAGGTTTGAAATCTGCTCGGAAGCTGGAAGTACACTTATGGTAATTCATTTATTTATTAGTTTTTAAAAAAAGGGGTGAATGACTTTTGTGAGAATTTAAGTGGGCTAGCAGAAT
Organism: Hemitrygon akajei; assembly: GCF_048418815.1. Taxonomy (NCBI): domain Eukaryota; kingdom Metazoa; phylum Chordata; class Chondrichthyes; order Myliobatiformes; family Dasyatidae; genus Hemitrygon; species Hemitrygon akajei. The sequence goes on from NC_133125.1 coordinate 55,979,829, forward strand.
CAAATTACCTCAAAATTTCAATCATAATAATATATCTATATTAGCTTTCAATGATTGCTCAGCATTAGCCATCAAACTGATACAGAGCAAACTTTTCCTCTTCATTTACTGTACTAATTTTCAGGATATTTTTCCCCAATGGTTTCCTTCTTTTCATTACTTATTTGATGATGGATCATTGAATTCTGTATATTTTAACAAACAGGAAAGGAATCAAATTCATCATGAATTTAAGTTGGTACATTTTCATAGTTATGAATTGAACACTTCACATCCTGCAAAATGAAAAGACTCAATAAAATCATCCCCATGTGGTTTAAGGTTATGAAAATGTAAATACTTGCTTGAAATGCTTGCACTGAAGGAAGGTTTGTGGCTCAGTACGTTATTACAGGCAGAAGAAAGGTACTGATGCCTTTTTTTTCTTATGTGAACAAATGTGGATTCATTGCCAGTGGATTGATGTACAAAACTATCTGATATACAGAACATTATCTTGCAATGAAGGTCTTTGGATAGTGCCTATTACCTAGGGCCTTTTATTTTCTATCATCACACCAGTCTATTGTGGTGTCATAATTCCCCAGCAGGCACTGCTGAAGAAGAATGAATGCTTGTCACCCTCATGGTGAAAAACAGTAATATTATTAGAGATTCATTTTTTTCTACAGTGTGGCAGTGGACGATGAGAAGCAGCAAGCTGGACTCTTGTGTGCGGAAGAGAAACCATTCAAAGTGGTGTTTTATTTGTTCAAGTTCTGTGAAAAGACTCCTAATCATAAGTACAGGGTGGCCTCTATTTCCTCATCTTTTCTCTGTTATCCAGCCCTACAGAAAAGCGACCAAGAATAAATATGCATGTGCTGTCAGCTCCTCAGTCAAATAAAACCATTCTTTCCATTTTATTGGTTGTCTTAGAATGGGATAAGCACACCATTTCAGGTTCCATTAAATTTGGCTTTCCTCCAGTAACAACAACGCATGTGAAGTATTGTTTATGTATACATACCACATAACAATAACTTCAAACTTTCCAGGGAGGCTGGGTTTGTTAAACAGAATTGTCTTTTGTTATAAGGCTGAAATTATCCAAGAAAAATTTTAAAATCTCCCATGATTGCTGACACTAAAATATGTTTAATTTTTTCATAATATATATTTTCATACATATATTTTTGGTTTTTTCCTCATTTTTGCACAAAGAGTGCACAAACAATAAAAATCTCTCTGCATAAGATGAATTATCAGATTGAAATGTTTCATCTCACACACTGCATTCCAAAGCTGGATGCAATATTTATCTTAACAGTCCAATTATATAATATGATCTTTTAGATTTCTTGCAAGTCCAAACCACTACCTTTAGTTTATATACCTTTGTGCTCTTTTCTGTAGATCATGGGTTAACCCGCATCCTAGACATAGAATAAGGTAGCACATGCTGTTGTCTAACCTGAGACAGTGGGATTCTCATTTTGTCTTCGTACTTTGGTTCATGCATAACGATTTCACTGAAGCTGTGTGTAATTTATCTCATACCTCAAGGAAGATGTAGATTATTGTGTTGGGAATTGTTAGACAGAACACGTCCCTGAGGAATTATGTGGATAGCTTGCATTAATACAAACAATTAACCAGTGTTTAAAAAATCCTGCTCAAATGCAAACTGCAATCAGTAATCAATTTTGAAATTAAAATGCCACTGTGTTGGTGAATCATCTGCTGTTAAACGTGTTCATAAGGACTCAATGTACTTTTCATTGAGAGGTGGAGATGTTTGAAAAGAGAATTCCAGAGCTCAAGCACTAAGTGTGAGAATTAGAGACAGAGTGATGAATGTGTTTGAGCTTGAGAAATACAGATACCACATAGGATTGTAATGAATGATCTGCTGGAAGAACACAAAGGGTTAATGCTGTTTGTCCCACTGACTGTACGGCTCAGTACAGCTCCAATGCCATATTTAAGTTTGCTGACAACACCACTGCTGTTGGCTGAGTTGGCGCATAGGAGGGTGGCTAAACATCAGGTTGGTTGTTAGTACACCTCTCACTCAACATCAGCAAAAACAAAGAGCTGATTACTGACTACAGGAGGAAGAAGCTGGGTTTCATGAGTCAGTCCTCATTGGGAAATCAGAGTCAGTAACCTTAAATTCCTTGACATTATTGTGTTGAAGGATCCATCACAAAGAAGGCACAACAGCATCTCTAATTTCTTAGACGGTTGCACAGATTTGGATGTCATCTAAATTTTTGACAAACTTCTATTGACGTACAGTGGAGAATATCCTGACCGGTTGTATCATGGCCTGATACGGAGACGCCAATGTCCTCCAATGGAAATGTGTACAGAAAGTGGTGGATACAGCCCCTCACAGGCAAAGCGCTCCCCATCGTTGAGTACATCTACAGCAAGCTCTGCTACAGGCAAGCAGCATCCAGCATCAAAAACCCACACCATCTTGCTGTCCTCTCACTGTTGCCATCAGGAAGGACACACGGCAACCTTAGGTCCCACACCCCTAGGTTCAGGAACAGCTATTCCCCTTCAATTATCAGGCTCCTGAACCACCTCAACTCTGAAATCATTTCACGTCCTATGGTGTCACTTACAAGGACTCAACAACTCATGTTCTCAGTTTTAAAAACTTACTTGTTAGTTTTATTTGTTTTGTACATTCATTGTTTGTCAGTGCTTCTTGTGTGCAGCTTTTTATTGATTCTGCTGTGCTTTTATGTTTTTCTGTGAATGCCTCCAAGAAAATAAATCTCAAGGTAGTATATCATGACCCATGCATACTTCAATAATTAATTTACTTTCTACTTAGAATTTTGAAATTCTTGCCACAGATTATTTGTTGGGTTCCCACTACTGCAGTTCCTTGTGTTTCCTCTAATGCTTAACATTATAAAACTGGAAGAGATCACCAAGATAGTACATGGCAAGACCATAGAGCGATCTCAAACAAGAAAGAGAATGTTAATATCAGGGTGAGACATTAAGAAGAGAAAATGTAGAATAGTAGACAGAAAGAGAATGTGTGAAGTCCTACGTTCCAGCAAGGACATCTCATACATGTCATTTCAATGTAAATCCTAATTAAGAGCTATCCATACTCTATTGTAGTTGGACCGACCACCCTCCTGGCATCATATTCCACACACCCATGACTCTCTGTATTATAGAAACCTGCTCACACATCTCTATTGAATTTCCTCAGTCACAGGTATGCATGCCCTCTAGTAAAAAGTATTGTCTGTCTATCCTATCTCTGCCTGTCACAATTTTATAAACTTCTAGCAGCTCTCCACAGCACTGGAAAGGGTGAGCAATTTCAAATTACTGCGTGTCAGCATCCCTGAGGATCTATCCTGGGCCCAACGTATTAATACAATCACAAATTCGGCATGACCACGATTATTTTTTATTTGGAGTTTGAGGAGATTTGGTATGTCACCAAAGACTCTAGTAAATTTCTACAGATGTCCCGTGCAGAGCATTCTAACTGGTTGCAACATGATCTGGTATGGAGGGGCTACTGCACGGGATTGGAAAAAGCTGCAGTAAGTTGCCAACTCAGACAGCTCCATCATAGGCACTAGCCTCCTAAAAAAGGTGGCATCTATCATTATGGAGCCTGATTTCCAGAACATACCCTCTTCTCATTGGTCCCATCAGGGAGGAGCCACAGGAGCCTGAAGAATCACACTCAACATTTTAGGAACAACTTTTTCCCTTCTGCCATCAGGTTTCTGAATGGACAATGAAGCCATAAACACTACCTCACTAGTTTTCCTTTTTTTTCTCTCTTGTCACACTACTTATTTAATTTAACAGTATACTGTATATATATCTGATTGTATTTTATAGCTTTTTTATTATGTATTGCAATATACTGCTGCCACAGAACAATGAATTTCATGACATATGCCAGTGATATTAAACTTGATGCTGATTTTGATTATGATTCACTCAGCCTCCACCACTCTGGAGAAAACAATGCTAGTTTGACCAATGTCTCTTTAAAGCTCATACCCTCTAATTCAGGCAACATTCTGGTAAATCTCTTCTGCACCTTCTCCATAGTCTGCACATCATTCCAATAATGGGGCAACCTTTCTTTAAACACTTCCCTTTCTCTCTGCTCCTCTTTATTACAAGATGACCATTAGGTACAGTACATTACTGATTGTACATCCTGGAGCAATTCGTAACCAGTTCCATGTGATACCCAGATCACTTCCCTGACTGCATTCCCCATCTCTGTGCCTACTGCTATTTGCTGTGAATAACCAGATCACACTTCCTGACTGTAGGAACTGTGCCGTGTGTAACCCCGATCTTGACTGCAGTCACTCTGTGCTAATTGTAACATGTCCTGACTCTATCCCCTGTGCTGAATGCATCTCCTGTCCTCATTGCAGACACTCTGCCAACTGTAACCCTGTCTGGATTGTAGCAATGGTGGCTGAGAGATAGCACGTTTAAAATAAAAACCCCACTGTCACAGGCAATAAAACCTGTCTGGATTCCCTTTGCACCACCCTCCTCTGCTGTCCAGAACAAACATTACTTCATTCCTTTGGCCCTTTCCCATGGTATCACCTCATTCATGCAGTTTTATCTAATGTCCTGGTTAAGATTTTTACTGCTATGCTATAGGTAATTCATTTTAGCAGGTCCGTAAGAGCAGTTTGTTCTGCTTTTCGCATGTTTGGGTTTGAGTTAAAGATAAGGAGCTATGTTGTTCAAATTAGGAACGTTGTGTCAGCCAATCAGGATGGTGGAGTTGAGAAAAGATTCTAGAGTATGCTGGGCAGAGAGGTTTTTGTGACAGACACTGGCGTGGGTCAAGGTCTTTTTGGTGGGAGCTGGGAGAAGACAGGAGGGAAGATGGCTGAGGATGCCGTCCCTGTTGCACAGGGTGCTTTGTGCAGATGAATGGCTTCCAGGAGGAAGGACCAATATTCCCGTGGGAGATCCATTTGTTCGAGATGGATTGTAAGCGACATTCGGAAGGTGTTGTGTGCTTTCACGCAGACCAAGGGTCCAGTACGTGAGTTACAGACAACTTCAAGACAAGCTCCAACTTATGTGCACAGATGGACTATGTTAACTGTAATGGGCCTTTAAAAAAATTTTTTTTTCTTACTAATTGTTCCATAAGGCTGCAATTTGTAAATTTACTTTCTTTATAATTGTATGCAATGTATGATCTGTTATTGCTTGCTGACAGCTAACTGCATGGGGGCAGTATTTGGACAGTATTTTCACAGATTGGGAATAGGGTGGTTGAAACACTTCAACTTCCCGGTTTTGTGCGACCCAAATCATACCGACTCTAGATGTTTGAGAAAGGTGGTTTTCTCACCGCTGAGCCCAGTGGCCATTAGCGAGGGGCTAGCAAGCCACATCTCTAGAGACGCCCGATAAAAGTGGGTTTCATTTACATTTTGAATGAGATCATGTCTTAAGTAAGGAAATGAAAGGCTTTGAATTCAGTATCTGCTTCCTGTTGGTGAATCTGTTGAAACCCATTCCATCATAAGCATAAAATACCTGCCTGTCAGTCTTAGGCCAAAATTCAAACATAAGTTGCTTCAATTTGTGACAGTATTGTGTGCCATTGGACTGAAAACTCTGCAGGGGGCCAGGCCTGATGAGTGCACACGATTACTCAGGTCTTCAGAATCTCACTGGCCACATTCAGACCCTGCTAAAAGTTTGGTCTTCTCAATACATGATGGGAAGGGGAAGCCCAATTGTCAGCCAATTCTTAGAATATGTCGCAAATTGCAAAGCCTCTAAACAAGGGGCTTCCCAACCTTTTTAGTGCCATGAACCAATACCATTAAGCAAGCGGTTTGTGGACCCCAGTTTAGGAGCCTCTACTCTAATCGAATATCCAGTCCCATTAATATAGATACACTTCTCCTGCAGATATTTTATCCCAATAATTGTTAAGCTGCAGTAAAAGATTAAAATAGAACTCAGAGCTATTGCCTTAGCCAAGGGCAATAGGTTTTGGTGCACCATTTGGCAATGTAATAAGAGCCATCTGTATGGCCTGGCATTTCAGCGGTGCTCTGGGGGACTGGGTGAACTGGAGCTTGGAAGTTGCAGTGTGGTAGCGTGCTAGGTATGGGCCACCCTGAGTACAAAGGACAAGCCAACGTTTGGCCGATTTAAACATCAGGCCAGATTGAAACGTTTTTGGACTACAGTTCAGCATTCAACACCATAACTCCCTCCAGGCTCGACAAGAAGCTCAGAGACCTCAGCCTTCACCCTGCCTCGTGTAGCTGGTTCCTGGACTTTCTGTCAGATCGCCAGCAAGTGGTAAGTGTGGGCTATCTCACCTCTGCCCCACTGATCCTCAACACAGGTGCCCCTCAGGGTTGTGTCCTAAGCCCCCTCCTTTACTCTCTATATACCCATGTCTGTGTCTCCAGCCACAGCTCCAAACTGCTAATTAAATTTGTGGACAGCAGTACACTGATAGGCCTAATTTCAAATAATAATTAGGCAGCCTACAGAGAAGAAATCCTCACCCTGACACAGTGGTGTCAAGATAACAACTTCTCCCTCAATGTCGCAAAAACAAAGGAGCTGGTTGTGGACTGCAGAGGAATGGAGACAGGCTAAACCCTGTTGACGACAGTGGATCTGGGGTTGAGAGGGTGAACAGCTTTAAGTTCCTTGCATAAACATCACTGAGGATCTCACATAGATTGTACATACCAGCTGTGTGGTGAAAAAGGCACAACAGTGTCTCTTTCACCTCAGGTAGTTGAAGAAATTTGATATGGCCCCCCAAATTCTAAGAACTTTCTATAGGGGCGTGATTGAGAGCATCCTGACTGGCTGCATCACTGCCTGGTATGGGAACTGTACTTCTCTCAATTGCAGGACTCTGCAGAGAGTGGTGCAGACAGGCCAGTGCATCTGTAGATGTGCACTTCCCAATATTCAGGACATTTACAAAGACATGTGCATAAAAAGGGCCCAAAGGATCATTGGAGACCCGAGTCTCCCCAACCACAAACTGTTCCAGCTGCTACCATCCGGGAAAAGTACCGCAGCATGAAAGCCAGGACCGACAGGCTTCGAGACGGCTTCTTCTACCAGTTCATCGGACTGATTAATTCATGCTGATACAATTGTATTTCTACATTATATTGACTATCCTGTTGTACATAATATTTATTATAAATTACTGTGTCCATATTGCACATTTGAACAGAGACGTAAAGGTTTTTACTCTTCATGTTTATGAAGGATATAAGTAATAAAGTCAATTCAATTCAAATTGTCAGGTACCAGCCAACTCGAGGCATTTGGGCCTGGGCCCAAAGTGAGGAACAAGCCAATGTTTGGCCGATTTAAGTGCATGGTCAGGTTGAAAAGGTCACAGTGTTGGCGCTGAAGGTGAGAGACGGGTTGGTGTTCAGTTCCCAGTTTTGCGAGGTTTACTCATCTCTTCGCTGAACTGAGGCTGTGGCCTGTAGCTAACAGGCTCCTGGACGACCTGCAGTGATGAACTGGTTTTGAGGCTGTGGACTCACTTTTGTGAACTTGAGTTCTGAATATTATTTGATATTTTTTATTGTTTGCACAATTTTTTTCCTGCACTTTGGGTGTTTGACAGTTTTTTTTCATGGGTTATATTAGATTTCTGTTTTTTTTGAGGTTGACTGCAAGAAGACAAATTTCAAGGTTGTACATAGTATACGCACTTCGGTAATAAATGCACTTAGAAATTTGGCTACTCTGTTGGCTTTCTTGTTCCATGCCTGTGAACTACAATTCTGGGAAAAGTACACATAAATAATGCACTATAATTTCTTTTTGTTTAGATGCTGATGAATTCGTGCTGTATTCCCAACATTATTTTTTACTTCAGAACCTGCAAGTCTGTGAATCTGATCTCTGCAGTGGAAGTTGGGGTGACATCAGGATCAGTGGCAAAAGCATGGAACAGTCCAAACTGGATTTTCAATTCAGTTTTGGCTTCAGATTTAATTGGGGGCATCACATTCTTCTGTTGTATATGATGAAGGTGTGATGTATTTTGTGTGTAGTAGCTATGGGAACTTAACACAGACATAAAAGTATTGAATCAAATTCATTTTTATAACTTTGTGTTTTCTTAAGACAAGTCTAATGCTCAGAAGATATGGGAAGCTTTCCAGCCAATATTCAGGATTCATGGTTACTCAGCTGAACAACAGCAAGCAGATGAGGCTAGTATTCGTGCACACCCAGAGGCTGTCGACTTGCTTGTCAAACCATACAGGTGATGGGCAGAACATCCAGCAAGGTACTCCAAACTCACTGGGAGGAAAAAATAAACCGTTGTCAATTTAAAAATTGCACCGACCGGTTCACATGAGTGTAGGTTGTAGAGACGTGCTGCGAGAAATAATCTGCATTTTGAAAGATGGTAAACAAGGAAAGGTTTAAGGCCAGGACAGAGAAAGGTAGCATCTTCCTGGATCACCACGGGTTCTACTACAGAATACTCAAATGGAGATCTTGCCGAAACAGCTTACAGAAGACGCAATAAGATACTGTGTATATTTACACAGTAATATTGAGGGGTAGTTAAGCAACAGCATGCCCCGTATAGTCCAATGCTTGTCGCCCGGCCCACGTCTTCTGATGGCTGATGCCTCGGATTTCATTGTTGCACAAACACAAACCCACTCAGTCCCCGTACACTCAAGCCCGGGCTGCTGAGATTATGCCAACAATCAGCATATCTTACCACTACCCATTAACAGCAGGTTATAGACAATAGACAGTAGGTGCAGGAGTAGGCCATTCGGCCCTTCTAGCCAGCACCGCCATTCAATGTGATCATGGCTGATCATGCACAATCAGTACCCCGTTCCTGCCCTCTCCCCATATCCCTTGACCCCGCTATCTATAAGATAGGTTAATGACCTTGAACATTTTTCAAAGCTACCTTTCATCCTGTTGATTGGGAGAAATAATTATAGATCCTGTGTAATGTTGATTAACCAGTCTAATAGTCCCAAGGAGCAATGTATTTCTGTAACTTTACTGTTGATTTGTATAGAGAAGAGTTAATATGTCACTCCTTGTAGGAGAGGATATTAGTGACTTATAACCATAACCATATAACAATCACAGCACGGAAACAGGCCATTCCGGCCCTCCTAGTCCGTGCTGAACGCTTACTCCCACCTAGTCCCACTGACCCGCACTCAGCCCATAATCCTCCATTCCTTTCCTGTCCATTTACCTATCCAATTTTACTTTAAATGACAATACCGAACCTGCCTCTACCACTTCTACTGGAAGAAGTTGGAACATAAGCTGGAACAATTTGATTCATACTGGGAAAAATGGTTTAACTACATAACACATCATAGGCCTGATTTTATTCTCACAAATCAATGAATATGTTGTAAAAAAAAAATCACTCCCTACTTTGTACATAGTTTTCTTATTTCGATTGTTCTTTCCCTCCTCTCCTTTCTATAAGTGAATACCTCAGATAAATATTATGTGGAGAAATATGATTATATGATATATATGTACAGTATCTGAAATACATCTTATGGAAATGTTTGCTCGATGATAAACTTCAATAAAAAATAAATTACAAAAAAAAAGAATCTCTCATACTTAACCAAGCAGGTTAGAATCTGTAGGCATTACCATTAGTTCGAAGATTAAGTGTTCAATCCAGATAAACTTTCATTCAATACTTTCCTTCAAACCCACTGACTTCAGGGAGACCATGTTGCTAGCTGAGAGATTTGTTATGGATGGGAAGACTTGGATGCCATTCATTTGGATAGCTGCACTCTTTTATAGAGTTTCGTCATGGCGAATATCTGTGGAAGAATATGGCCAGTGCTGGTAGGCATTGAACTGCTGTAGGTTTCAAGGCTCTGGCGATAGATTTCAATGCAGAATGTCACTCGACATCTGTGTGTTTGGAAGGACCCAAGCACACAGGATGCAAACTTTGAAAAGCTGGCAACCAAGCTCTTTGTTCATGAGCATCCTCAGAGCACAGTGTCAAAAAGACTAGTAATTGAAAGGGAAACATGACATATCATTGCAAAGCTCCAAAAAACACATTTAGGTTTTAAATTACATAAATGTATATACTTTTCTAAATTAAGCATTCAGACTTAGAAAGGGAAATTGTTTTCAGGATTCAATAATGGAGAAAGTTATTCTATTTTTATAGATAATACAAAAACTTCTAATTGGTGATCATGTTAAGTTCTGAAACAGCAAAAGAGGTTGTTCCATTTGTTTGTGTTTGTCTATACCTCCCAAACCTTTCCCATCAATGTGCTTGTTCAAATATTTTTTAGAAGGTGTAATTGTACCCACTTCCGACACTTTCTTCAGCACTTTGATCTGCACTCCTAGCACTCTCTATATGAAAGTGACACAGTGTACGGGGATGGCCCAAGTGCAGAGAGAGACACACCAAAGCAGAATGAACAATTCACTGAGTTTCAGTCAGAACTATACAGAATAAAAGGAAATTAATAAATGCTTGACCAACAGGGCTGCTAATTAAATACATGTACTCTCAAACTGCAATCTAATGCCGACACCACACTTGGAAGCATGGATGGACATCTTGAGACATAGGTGACCAGCACAATCATCTCCTTATAAATTCCAAGGACCATTGAATACCCAGGTGGATAACCAGACAGGAAGAGTGACCCCATTCGAACACTTTGGGCCACAGAGTGGCAGGGATTAACAGCCGGTTGGGAGGTCCCCCACCTGGGTCTGGATTCAGCTGGTGTGCCGTACTCACCTCTGTTCCTTTTTCCCAAATCACCAGAAAGGAAGGATGGGCTCTGGATTAATGTTGTCCTTAGAGATGTCAAACTGGCTGGAGAGAGCATCATTGCTCTCATATTTGCCGCCAGGACAGTAGATGAGGGTGAAATTAAGCCGGGTGAAGAAGCGTGCCCAATGGACTTGATGAGAGATGAATTTAGGAGAGGTTCTTGAAATCTGTCCATACCAGGAAGGGGTGCTCTGACACCTCCAGCCCATGTCACCGTGCCTCCAGGGCTTGCTTGATAGCCTGAAGTTCTCAGTTCTTAACATTATAGTTGCATTCTGCAGGAATCAAGGAACAGGAAAGAAGAGCACAGCAATGCAGCTGATTATCTACTGAAGAGTGTTAGGAGAGTGCAGTTCCAATGCCGACATCTAATGTATCAGCCCGGATGATGACTGGACAGGATGAGTCTGGACGTTGCAGTATTGGGACAGTGGTGAAGCGATGCTTCAGTTCTGAGAATGCTTGGTCTGCTTCACTTGTCCATGTAAGTCCTACAGAAGTGATTGCATTTATGGGAGCTGCTATGGAACTGAAGTTTCTGATGAAATGGCAATAAAAGTTGGCAAATCCCATGAAGCACCTCACCTGTTTGACCGTAGGTGGTTTGGGCCACTCTGAGACTGTCTGAATTTTACATAGGTCTATTTGAACACTAGAATGTAGCCCAACAATGACACCTGCTCTTTGGAGAGCTCACACTTCTCTGGCTTAGCATAAAGGTTGTTCTTGAGGAGTCAACTGAGAACCTGGCAGTCATGCTGAACGTATTCCTGGTGAGAGCAAGAATAGATAAGAAAGTCATTCAAATACTATACATAAAAATAAACTGATTCAACATGTTCTGGAGCACATCATGAACCAGGGCATGACAAACAGCAGGGGTGTTGGCCAGATCAAATGGCATCACAAGGTACTCATCGTGGCCAGTGGGGGTATTGAATGCTGTCTTCCAGTCATCCCCTTCTCGATACAAACCAGGTTGTAAGCATTGTGCAGATCTACCTTGGAGAATATGGTCACTCCCTGGATATGTTCAAACACAGAGTGAGTAGGGGAAAAGGATTATGGTTCTGCACTGTGATGTTGTTGAGGGGCCAATAATCAATGATGGGATGGAGCTTACCACCCTTCTTGCTCACAAAAAAATGAAGTCTGCCACAATTGGCAAGGTTGATGGATGAATGAATCCCAAGGCCAATGCTTGCTTGATGCATTTTCCATGGCCACCATTTCAGGATGAGAGAGGGAAAAGAAGAGGACTAGAACCAGGTAAGTCAATGGCATAGGCTTCTTGTACACAGCCTCTGTGTTGATGCTCCACTCAAGTCTGTCATCCAGGTACACCCCCAGGTACTTGTAGGTCTTACCACATCCACTTCCTCCCAATCAATGGTAACAGTAATAGGGAGCAGTGCAGGCTTAGTTTTCCTGAAGTCTATCACCATCTCCGTTGTCTTACTGATGTTGAGCCGCAGATGATTCAGCCTGCACTATTTGACAAAGTCCTCCACCAGGGCCCTGTGTTCATCCTCCTGTCCTCCCTTTATACCCCCAGCTATTGCTGAGTCATCAGAGAATTTCTGCAGATGCCATGATTCAGTGTTGTATCTAGAGTCCGAGGTATACAAGGTAAACAGGGAGGGAGCCAATTCAGTCCATTATGGGGCCCCAGTGCTGCTTATAGCCATGTCTGACACATAGCTCTGAAGCCGCACTAACTGACCATTATCCAGGATGCAATGGAAGTGCCTACCTGCATTGAAAAGAGTTTTCCCCCCAGCAACAAGGGCTGTATGGTATTGAAGGCAGTTGAGAAAAAAAAACATAATCCTTACAGTGCTGCCCTTTTTATCCAAATGGGAGTAGGCTTTGTTCAGCAGGTAAATAACAGCACCATCGACTCCAATATGCTCCTGGTAGAAAAACTGCAGGGGATCGAGGGCTGATCTGACCAGGGGTCAGAGATGAGCCAGGACCAGCTTGTCTAGAGTCTTTATGATGTGTGAGGTCAGGGCCACTGGATGGTAGTGATTCAAGACTTCCAGTTGGCCCTTCTTGGGTACTGGGATCTCACATTCTCACACGATGTTTTCCACATAGTCCGGACCCTTTCCAGGCTGAGGCTCGGATTGAAAATGCGCTGGAGAACTCCACACAGCTGTTCAGCACTCTCCTTCAGGACCTTGGGGTTCACACCATCTTGTCTCAATGTTTTGCCGTGTCTGAGTTCTCCCAGAGGCCTTCTCACCTGCTCAGTAGTGATGGTCAATCCATGATGACAGGGAGTTCGTGGAATGGGAGGGCTGTGGGAGGTGAAGGTTCGGACAATAGCAATTAATATGTGGAGGTGCCGATGGTAGGTTCAGGGCAAGGAAGGGTGTAGACAGTGGTAGCCTGTGTTATTCATCCACGTGCTGAACTGGAGGAGGGAGGAGGGGAGGCATTGGTTTTGAGGGAGCATTGGGTGCCTCAGCAATAGGATTGGTGTGCTGAAGGGGGTGTGAACAGGAGGGCAATTGTCAAACCTGTTGAAGAATTGGTGTAACACATTAGTCCATTCACGGCTGCATTCCAAGGCTCTACAGCTGGGCTGATTGAAGCCAGTGATGTTCTTCATGCCTCTCCACACCTCCCGTGTGATACTCTGCCCAAACTTGTTCTCCAGCTCTCTCCTCTAATCCTCTTTAGCCACCTTGATCTTCTCCTTTAGCTCCCTCTGCACATGTTTCAATTCCTCTCTGTCTCCTGATCTAAAGGCTTTCTTTTAGTGATTGGGAAGAGCTTTTGGATCACTGATGACCCTTGGTTTGTTATTAGGGAAGCAGCAAACAGACCTTAATGGTATTAGTGTCCATACAGAAGTTGATGTAGTCAACTTCTACCAGTAAGTCCGTTAATGTATTCCCCATATGGTTCACAAAGCACATTCCAGTCAGTAACCTCAACACAGCCCTTCAAACCCTCGTTGGCCTCTGGAGACCATTTCTTTACTGTCTTGGTGGTAGCTAGCTGTTGTTGTACCTTGAGCTTATACAAGGGCATGAGGGTGAACCAGGTTGTAATCTGATCTTCCAAGTGGGGGTGGAGGGGAACCAGTTGTGAAGCTGTATGCATCTTTAACATTTCATACAAGAGATCCAGTGTTTTATTTTCCCTTGTGTGACATTTGACAAAGTAATCGAAGGTGGGTAAGGTTGTTGAGAGAGAAACATGGTTGAAGTCTCCCCATAATACAATGAATGCATTGGGGTGTAGAGTCTAGAGTCTCATGATGGTAGTGTGTATGATGTCACGTACAGCATCGGGACTATGTCGGGAAGGTGGAAAATGTAGACAACAAGCAATATAGCATGGCTGAACTCACGCGGTAGACAAAACAGATGCAAATTCACAGCAAGCAGTTCGATGTCCAGACTGCAGATTCATTCTTTCACAGAAATGTGACCGGGATTACACCATCTATTCTTCACAAGCACAGCATCCCCATCTCCCTTCCTCTTACTGCACAGTAGATTAAATCTGTCTGTTCGTAGCATTGAAAACACATCCACTGTAGTGTTGGAATCCAGGATTTGCTTGTGTAACCATGTCTTGGTGAAGCACGTAACTCTGCATTCCTGATATTTGTTCTGTGTCCTCATGAGTATTGCGAGTTCCTCCACTTCATTTTAGTTCTTCGAATTGCCTGTCACTGATGAGCTGTTTGATTTGTGGACCAACAAAAATGCCTTATTTAATCTTGGCACCATTTATTCTGACTTGAATTGTGAATTGAAATAACAAATATAAGTGATCTTTTTTTTTTGAAAAAAAAGTGGTGTGATAGGAAAATTTCATAGTGATTTACATGATCAGCAGCCTCAAATCTCTAAGATACACCCAAAAATATCCAGGAAGCAAAATCTTTGTTGTCCTGTGCTATATCCCCACATTTAGTGTTATTTGCAAACTTACAATCTGTGCCAAATATATTCTCATCCAATTTGTGAATATAGATGATGAACAACAATGGACTTAGCACTGATTCCTGAGGCACACACTGATTCCAGTGGCCAGGCATCCAATTTCGAAAAACAACCCTCCACTCTCTTGACTTCTTCCACCAAGCTAATTTTGTATTTTGTTTACAAGCCAAATACTACCTAATTCTTAAGTACAACAATCCAAGTACAGTCCACACAGTCAGAGCTGCTCAAACCTGCATTAAAAAATAAACTATGCGGATTTCTTTATCAGAAATAAGGGTCATAAAAACTCTAACCCTTTGACAATTTATCTTTCTCTACCATGGGTTAGAGGGCTTTGCAATCTATTTGCTAAACATTACTCTCAAGCTAAGTAATGAAAAGATTCAGGATTCAATGTTGAGCTTAAGAAAATTGCCTGTAATTAACAATGCTGCTGATAGTTGACAGCAATTAAAGGTGTACTGTGGGATATTGTATAATTACACTACTCTAACGAGATTTTGCATTAAAAGAAAGAATGAGATTATCAAGATTCATGGAATCCATCAAACCTCTGTTGTATTATGCAGTTGTATTGGGCAGGCCACACCATTTGCATGCCAGAAACAAGGTTCCCAACTCAGAAACTCCGCTTTGAGTTCTGTCAAAAGAAGAGATGAGCAGGCAGACAGTAAAAGATTCCAAGATGTGATCAAAGCCCTTTGAGGAAATGCAACAACCCCACTGACTCCTGACAATAATTTCTGTTCAAAGCAGAGAAGGAACATTCAGGATGGTTTTGAGATCCTCAAATCCGAGCATCAGAAAGTTGATCTGTGTTAGTGGTGGAAATACTGGGTTATCACATAAACTACTCACCGGTAAATCATGTTGGCCATTACCTACACTTTGTATGGAAGAGCCTGTCGTTCCGATTGGCCTTATTAACCATCTCAAAATCCGTAAAACCAGAGTGAAGTAAGTCATCAGTAATCTTAAGGGAGTACCTGAAGGGTCAGAGGGCAATGTGGTGGTGGAGGTAGAGCGAGACAGTTAGAGGGAGAGGTAGAGAGAGAGAAGAAAAGAGAGTAGAGAGAGAGGGGGGAGAAGGAGAGAAAGGGAGAGAGGAGAGGGGAGAGATGGGGAAGAAGAGTGGGGAAAGAGAGGGATGAGCGTGAATAAGGGAAGTGGGAGAGGGCTGGGGAGAGAGAGGGGGCAAGAGAGAGTGGGAAGTGGTGAAAGCAGGGAAGGGGAAGGAGGAGACAGACAGGAGAAAGAGGGGAGAGATAGAGATAGAGAGTGAAGGAGTGGAGAGAGAGGAGAGAAGGGAGAGAATGGGGGGAAGCAGAGAGGAAGAGGAGAAGGGCTGAAGCAGCAGTCGGGGACCAAGGGGAGCTGGGAGAGATTGAGGAGATGAGAAAAATGGAGAGGAGATAAGAAATCCTGGTGTTTACAGGTCATTTCTTTAAAATATATGAAAGACAGAAGTGGCTGTACATGCATGTTGGATAACAACTAAATATACAAGTAAAGATTAGAGCTCGTCCACTCGTGTCTAACATAAGTTTTAATAGAGTCATAAGCACTACAGGTTATAATAAACTACAATTGTTTAAGATATATTTTTTCAGAGTTTAATAGTTGTAGATTAAAAAAATCAAAAGATATCTTTTTTGTTTTCCATCTCACTTTTAATTATTTTTTAAAATTTCTCTCAATACCTATCAGTTAACAATGAAACAAGTATTCTACAGTATTTCTCAATTCAGTCTCTATGACCGTAATTAGTGGTCCACTCATTGATCTAGCACTACGGGTGCTGGTTGTTCGTATAAGTTGTACTGGCTGTTGAATTGGTAAGAGTGTTGACATTAATGGGGAGGTTATCCGGGCCATTACAGTGTGATATTGATTTGAATTCATTCCAATCAATCTGGACGTCAACACACCTATTCACATCTTCATGCATAGCCAAATGAAAGTGGTAAATGTAAACATTTAGATTAGGAGCAAGGGCAGCCCGTTCAGTCTACTCCATCACTTAATAAGAATATGAATGATCAGCTTATTACCTTAACTTCACAATCTTTCTACTCATAATAACTTTTCATCTCCTCGTTATCAAATATCTGTCTACATCTGCCATAAAAATATTCAATAAGTTTCTCTCTTTTCTAAACTCCGGCCAAACCAACTTTTTCTCTCAAAAGCAGCAGGAAAGAGCTCCCACCAGCTTTGCTCAAAGGGATCATCAACAACTTGAACTGCTGTTTGACTTCCACTGTCATTACTGTTCTACAAGGGCATGTTGATTTATAGATCTTCAAAGTTCCTTAAGTTGTGTGCCCTGAAGAAGTTCATTCATCCTTCAAGGCAGAAGGCTGTTAGTGTCAAATTCACACAGTAGTAATCAATCCCTCTTGGATAAGAGCGTGGCTGGAATAGAGCAGGTCAAGGGAGAAGGAGGAGGAAGGGGATGCGGAGGAAGGAAAGGTCGCTCAGAAAGGGGGAGCAATAATCATCCTGAAGAGGAGAAAAATGCAAGGTTCAGGATGCTGGTGAATATTGGCAGCTCTATTGAGGCATTTGATTTTGTAGTGATCGCTGAGCTTGGCAATTAGCTTGCAGACATTTCATCATCAGTTGAGGGATGCTTATTAAGGAGAGAAAGTCATGCAAACCTACTTAATGCACATTGAAACTCATATCAAAATGCGTGACCTTGCCCTACATCAAGAATATATCAGAAATGACAGCTCAACTGCTCAAACCTCACGGCATCACAATCACTCACAAACCAATGGCGACTTTAAGGAAGCTTGTTTCAAGAACCAAGGTGTCCGTAACAACAATTGACAAAAGCAATGTGGTATACAGGATCACCTGTGAAGACTACAAAAAGAACTACATCGACCAAACAGGTCATGAACTCTCCACTCATTTATGGGAACACAAAATGGCAGTACGGAGACATGATTCACCGTCGCTGATCTCAGTACATGGAGACCAAGGACACCACCTTAACTGGAACACCCCGGAGATTCCAGTGAAGGCAAACATGAAGTAGGCAGGAGAAATTTTAGAAGCATGGTTCTCTTCTGACAACTCAGTAAACAAACATATAGAAATTGATGCTTTTTATGAAAAACCTTAAACCAAAGAAATGTGAGCCAACAGAATTCAAAGTTCAACTGAAGGGGTAGCCAATCAGGACTGAGGCAAGTGAATGGGGAGCTATATAAATGTGAGCACTGCCGGAGAGAAGCACCAACAACTGCTCACTGAGGATGTCACCTTGACTGGTCATGAAACAGCTACAAGCCGATTGCCAACCTTGGCGAACGCTACTAAATCAAACATGAAAGGTGTTTAAACTACAATAAACATAGAACATAGAATAGTACAGCACAGTACAGGCCCTTTGGCCCACAATGTTGTGCCGACTCTTAAATCCTGCCTCCTATATATCCCCCCATCTTAAATTCCTCCATATACCTGTCTAGTAGTCTCTTACATTTCACTAGTGTATCTGCCTCCACCACTGACTCAGGCAGTGCATTCCACGCACCAACCACTCTGAGTAAAAAACCTTCTTCTAATATCCCCCTTGAACTTCCCACCCCTTATCTTAAAGCCATGTCCTCTTGTATTGAGCAGTTGTGCCCTGGGGAAGAGGCGCCGGCTGTCCACTCTATCTATTCCTCTTAATATCTTGTACACTTCTATCATATCTCCTCTCATCCTCCTTCTCTCCAAAGAGTTAAGCCCTAGCTCCCTTAAACTCTGATCATAATCCATACCCTCTAAACCAGGCAGCATCCTGGTAAATCTCCTCTGTACCCTTTCCAATGCTTCCACATCCTTCCTATAGTGAGGCAACCAGAAATGGACACAGTACTCCAAGTGTTGCCTAACCAGAGTTTTATAGAGCTGCATCATTACCTCACGACTTTTAAACTCTATCCCTTGACTTAAGAAAGCTAACACCCCATAAGCTTCCTTAACTACCCTATCTACCTGTGAGGCAGCTTTCAGAGATCTGTGTACATGTACTCCCAGATCCCTCTGTTCCTCCACACTACCAAGTATCCTGCCATTTACTTTGTACTCTGCCTTGGAGTATGACCTTCCAAAGTGTACCACCTCACACTTCTCTAGGTTGAACTCCATCCGCCACTTCTCAGCCCATTCCTGCATCCTATCAATGTCTCTCTGCAGTCTTCGACAATCCTGTACACTATCTACAACACCACCAACCTTTGTGTCATCTGCAAACTCGCCAACCCACCCTTCTACCCCACATCCAGGTCGTTAATAAAAATCACGAAAAGTAGGGGGTCCCAGAACTGATAAATACAGCTGATATTTGCAATACTGCTTCCAGAAGGGAGGTCACTGATTATCTCTACTTCAAGAGAGCTGAGGATATTTCATTCCTCTCACCAGGGAAGGTATGCTGGGACAGTGGACTTTCCCAGAGTGCAGGGTGCCATTGACTACACAGGTATCATTTTACTGACACAGCTCATTAAAAGAGACACTGATCGGTAGCTCCCGCACTGTCTCAGCATTCAGGAGGCGTGTCACAATACACAACAGATCAGACTGATTTCCTTGTGTTTGCTCTTTAGACTGACAACTGCCTGGTCTCCTGGCACCAGTTGTGACATCACCTATTCTGCATAGGCCATTGCATCATCTATACTCAAGGCAGCAAGACAAATGGAAGATTGGCCACAGGGGAATAAGGCCCACCTTCCATTAATATTGTCTTTAATACCTGCTGCTCTGGAAAATGTGAAGGCATAGACTGTTGAAGCACTAGACAATCTGGAGCAGTCCTGTAGTACTCAGTAGAGCAAGTCTCAAGATTTGTGCTGACCTGCCTTGTCATCTCCTCCCTTACTGCATTTAGTCAGGAGAGAAAAGGGAACAACACCTTCTTACTAGCAGAGCTGAACTTGAACAGCTTATCTAACTGTGATACCTGTAATATCTCCGGGACCTAGATATTCTTGTGTCTGAATTACAAAAGATTTGTAAGCAGATGGTTAAGAAGGCAAATGGCATATTGTACTTCAGGGCAAAAGGGCTACAATTTAGAAAAAGGGTAATTGGTTAAAATTGCGCAGGGTACTGGTAAGGTCCCACCTGGAGGAATGTGCATAGTTTTTGTCCATTTATTTAAGAAAGGACCTCTTAGCAATGTTGATGAATCTCTGGCATTCTCTACCATGGAGGGATGTGGATATTGGGACACTCGAGGGGGGGGGGGAGTGTTATTAAAAATGGATAAAATTGATACATTTTTGAAAAATTAGGATTTCTGAGCTCTGAGGAGCTGGTTAAAAGTGGGAGTTTTGACTTGGCGCAGATCTGCTGTGTCCTATTGATTGGTGGGGTAGCCTTGAGAAGTTGAATGGTTTCTTCTGCCCCTATTTTCATTTACTAGCCAGCTCAACTCACTACCTTCCTGAGCTGCATATCACACTACCCGTTTGATCATAATATCAAAAGTTGTAAAAGCAACATTCCAAGCACACTAATAAACCAAAGTGTGGCAAATCACAGAAAATCATCACTTAATCATCTTTATGTATTCCACGGTATCTTTGAGAATGTAAAAATCTA